>NC_057797.1:54334388-54340263 GCF_018294505.1 Triticum aestivum | reverse complement strand
GCGGAGAGGGCGAGGCAGGGCGGCGGCGGTGGAGCGGGCGCGGGCGGACGGCGTCGGGTTAGGTTTGGGCGAGAGGTGGATCTGGCGAGGGAGGGAGAGAGGCTAGAGGGAGAGGGCAGCGGCGGTGGTGCGGTGGAGGGAGGGACGAGGGAGAGGGAACTGGCGAGGGGGAGAGGGAAGGGGGGATCGGGCGAAGGGGGAGAGGGAAGGGGGGATCGCGCACAATATTAATGGCGCACCACCCCTCGGTGCGCCATAAGTACATCCATACTAATGGCGCACCTCACCGTGGTGCGCCATTAGTATTTTTTTTTATTTCTGCTCGAGCCAACAGGTTATCTTCCACCTGACCTGATCCACACCAAGTTCCCTCTACTAGCTCGACTGGTCAGCAGCCAGTTCTCACACCAGGAGGTCCTGTGTTTAATTCCCAGGCTCCACAAATTTTTTTTATGCATTTAAAATGCTGTTTCATACTTATTTGTGTTTAAATATGTTCAAACTTGTTTAAATCATAACAGTAATATTTTTTTATAAGACAGTAATATTTTTTAAAAAAATATCATCAAACAGTAATGCCGGTGGAGCGGGGGAGGGTGCGCGGGGTGCGGGGGGTCGGCGGCGGCGGTTGAGTAGGGGAGGGGTGCGGGGGGTCGGCGGCGGCGGTTGAGTAGGGGAATCGAGGGTGCGAGGGGTCAGCGGCGGCGGCCGGTGGACCAGGGGGAGCTCGGCGGCGAGGGGGACCGGATCTGGCGAGGTGGGATAGCGATCGAGATGGAGGGGGATCGAGATCGAGTGTCCATGAAATTTAAAAATATTCATGATAGTTCAAAAAGTGCCCATGAAATAAAATCGAGAAATGAAGGCTACGATTTAAATACAATCGATCTTAGCTAGCTATTTGTTCACAATCTTCTTGCCCTTCTTTTTCGCAAATGGAGTTCTTCTGTGGAACGGACGTCCTTTAGGTAGGGTGGTCCTGCTTCTTCTTGTGGTGTATGCTGCTACTTCATCATCGTCGTCATGTTCGATCCTCGGGTCGCCGTACTTGTCGAAGTCTTGCTCATTGGCTACTCCATCCATTCCGATGATCTTCCTTTTGCCTCTCCTCACGACAACATGACTGGGCTTTGACGGGTCGGTAATGAAGAAGCATTGGTCCACTTGGGAAGCCAGTACCCATGGCTCATTTTTCGCGGTGACGTTTGCGCCCGTGGTCTTGGATTTGGCTTTGGGTATAACCATGGTGGTGAAATACCGGTCTTCTTTTAGGACGCTCTTGGCCCATCTGACATGGAACATCGGGACCTTCTCTCCAGCGTAGCTCAGCTCCCAGATCTCCTCGATCCTTCCGTAGTATCTGTCCTTGTCGTTACCGGTGTAGGATTCCATCGTTACCCCGGAGTTCTGATAACCATCGCTCTTCATGTCCTTGGCCTCGGCGTAGAATGTGTAGCCGTTGATAACATACGCCTCATAGGTCATCAGGTTGTGCTCGGCGCCCTGTGACAAGGCGAATATGAGTTGTTCTTCCGTGGAAGAATCCTCATGTAAAGGGTACGACAGAAGCTTCTGCTTGAACCAATGCGTGAAACATGAGTTGTGCTCTTTGAGTATATCTCCATCCGTCCTCTGTTGGCCTCGGTCATTATACGTCTTCTTAATAAAGGTTTTGTGCTGTACCACCCAAGGATCGACCACGTCTATGTGTTGTAGCGCGACTAGGTTTGCTCTTTCAAAGTCGGCGAGTCGACCCTCGAAGTCGACATGCATTTCGCGACGACCCTCACGGTGACCCCATCCAGCGAGCCTGCCGAGGTGCCTGTTGACGGGCAGACCAACGGGGTTCTCGATGCCTAGATAATTCGTGCAGTAGGAGATGCACTCTTCGGTCAGAAAGCCTCTGGCTATGCTTCCCTCTGGACGTGACATGTTGCGAACGTATCCTTTGATGACACCATTCATCCTTTTGAATGGCATCATGCTGTGCAGGAACGCCGGCACGAGTTGGATGATATCGTCCACGATATGAACCAGCAGATGCACCATAATGTAGAAGAATGTGGGCGGGAAGTACATCTCAAGCTCGCATAGTATCACCACGATCTCTTCCTGTAGCCTTCTGAGTTGCCTCACGCCAACAGACTTCCGAGAGATGACGTTGAAAAAGTTTCATAGGCCAAATAGGGTTTCACGGACGTGCGCGTCCATGATCCCACGGATAGCACCTGGAAGTATCTGCGTCATCAGCACGTGACAGTCGTGAGACTTCATCCCGCTAAACTTCAGCTTCACTGGGTCTAGGTATCTGCTTATCTTCCCCACATAACCGTAAGGAAGTTTTACTCCTACAAGGCAGGTGAAAAACTGCTCGATCTCCTCCTGACTTAGAGTGAAGCACGCGGGAGGGTAGTCATTTCCGGTCTTCTTGGCCTTCTTGCCTTTGCAACGACTTTCCGTGTCCTGTTTCGCCTCATCATCATCATCATCATCATGATCATCATATATAGCGTGAAGCTCCTGCCTGATGCCCATTGATTTCAAGTCTGCCCTTGCTTTCGGCCCATCTTTGGTCCTCTCTGGCATGTTGAGCAGGGTACCAAGCAGACTCTCGCACACATTCTTCGTGATATGCAGTACATCAAGGCCGTGAGGCACACGGTGGATTTTCCAGTACGGCAAGTCCCAGAAAACAGACCTCGTTTTCCATACCTTCAGCAGCGGCTCTGGCGCCTTTCGCTTCTTTCCTGGCTCTGGCGCCTTTTGCTTCTTTCCTGGCAGTGGGCGGTCTTTCCAATTTTTCAACAGCTCGTCTATTTCCTCACCGCTCCTCATACTCGGGCGTCCTCGGGGTTCGGTTTCCCCATCGAACAGATCCTTGCGTTTTCTCCACGGGTCATCGTCACGAAGCCACCTTCGATGTCCCATGAACTCGGTTTTCGAAGACCCGGGATCTTTATCTAGCTGGCGATACGTTGTGTCATCCATGCACCTGACGCATCCAGAAAATCCGTGGACCCCCTGCCCCGCGACATATCCGTAACCGAGATAGTCATGCACCGTCGTGAGCAGCGCGGCTCTCATAGGGAAATATTCTTTCTCTGTGGCATCCCACGTATTGGTTGGCGTTTTCCACAGCGTGTCAAGCTCCTCTTTCAGCAGCCCCAGATACAGATTGATGTCGTTCCCTGGTTGTTTCGGTCCTTCAATTAGCATACTCATGTGAATGTACTTCCTCTTCATGCACAACCAGGGGGGAAGGTTGTACATCCACACAAACACAGGCCAGGTGCTATGTGTGCTTCTCTGGCTGCCAAACGGATTGACTCCATCGGTGCTCGCGCCCAGCACGATGTTCCTTGGATCGTTCCCAAATTCTGGGTCTTCGAAGTTCATCGCTTGCCACTGGCTCGCATCCTTAGGGTGACTCAGCATCTTGTCTTTTTTATCTATCTCCGGATCATTTGCGTCATCTTCTCGCTTCTTCTCCTCCCTATCCGCGTGCCAACGCAGGAGCTTTGCTACCTTAGGGTCCGCGAAATTCCGCTGCAGACGAGGAGTGATCGGAAAGTACCACACCACTTTTCGAGGAGCTTTCTTCCTCTTCTTGTATCGAGTGACGCCGCACACCGGACATATGGTAGACTCCGCGTGCTCGTCCCGATAAATAATGCAATTGTTCATGCACACATGGTATTTCACGTGCGGTAAATCCAGAGGACACACGATTTTCTTCGCCTCCACCAAACTGGTCGGGCACTTGCTCCCCTTGGGAAGACGTTCGTGCCAGAATGACATGTTCTCGTCGAAGCATGCGTTGGTCATTTTGTGTTTTACCTTCATCTCCAGAGCCATGAGCGTTACTTTCAGGCGGGTATCCTCGGGCCTGCATCCTTCATACAATGGAGTAACCGCGTCTAACTCAAGTTGATCCATCTTGGCTTTCTCTCGGGTGGCAGCTCTTGCGTTATCCGTCTTCTTGAGAAGCAGCTCTTGAGTATGAGGGTCCTGCACCCAGCCCATTGATGGTCCAGCATTGTCTGCTCCGCCGGCATCATCATCTTCATGATCATGCCCGTCGTCTGCTCCGGCATCTTCCTCATCATCATGTCCTGCATCTTCTACATGATGACTGTGTACAGCATCACCGTCGTGATCATCTCCTAGGGATTCTTCGTCTTCTCGCCCGCCCGAGCCGCGGTGGTTGTCTTGCTGCCCTTCCTCATTTCTTGCCCGGCCCCCATGGACGACTTCGTAGTCATCTTCATCACCTTGCCACCGATAGCCATCCATCAAACCACGCAAGAGAAGGTGGTCCCGCACCTGCCCGGATTCCGGGTCCGCAATAAGGCTCTTCAGCTTGCATCTTCGACACGGACATCTTATCTCCGTCTCGTTCTTTTGAAGCATCTCGGCCTTAACGGACCTCAAAAACCTATTCACGATGCCTTCGGTCATCATGCGGACCATAGTCGCCTGCGGGGTAGAGAAAAACGATATTTTGGAACCAAGAAAAAATTTGGCATGACTTTCCCTAAAAATAGGACCAAAAAGAATGCTTAATGCCAAAATTCTCGCCGAAACGGAAATGAATCAACATTCCGGCAAAATATTGGCAACTATCGCATTTCAAATACCGGTACACCTCCAAACACAAACACATATGCAACACCACAAACATATGCAACACCACGAACATACATAGATCTAGCTAGGCCATAAAAAGTGCATGTGCACATTGTTGTAGGGAGAACAACATAAATATAGCTTCCCCCTTACTTACCTATCAAAACAAGGTAATTTAACCACTTAAATTGAATGAATCTATGGTGGAAATGAGGTGAAAAAGAGGAGGCACCCGAGACAAGGAGGAGGTGGAGAGAATGAAGGGTGGAGAAAGTGAGTGTGGGTAGGAGAGGCTGTCGAAAATATCTTGTTGCTGCCCACTTACTAATGGTGCACCAACTCTAAATGCGCCATTAGTAATCCAGGTTACTAATGGCGCACCTTCTGGTGGTGCGCCATTAGTAGTTTTGCAAAAAAAACATACTAATGGCGCACTGTCCCACAGTGCGCCATTACTAGTTTAAACTAGTAATGGCGCACGGTGGAACAGTGCACCATTAGTAGTTTTGCAAAAAAGGGAATAAAAAATATAATAAAAAACAACATTAGTGGCGCACTTTCTGGCAGGTGCGCCATTACTAGTTACAACTAGTAATGGCGCACTGTGTCTGGATGCGCCATTAGTATGTTTGGACAGGCGCACTAGTTAAAAAAAATTGATACTAATGGCGCACCCTGGCCAGGTGCGCCATTAGTAGTTTCAACTCTAATGGCGTATCAGAAGGTGGTGCGCCATTAGTATATACTAATGGCGCACCGCTTGTCTGGTGCGCCATTAGTGTCAATCCCATCTATAGCCCTTTTTCTAGTAGTGGTGGCAGTCGACCCGCACTTCGTTACTGTAGAGCGGGATGAACCGTGCATTGTATTTGTGGCGAAGCTCCCCAGGAGAAGGTGACAGTCGACCTGCCCCTCGTCGCCCTTGAGGATTGAGATGTGTTTCGTACTTACGCGAGTTCTGGACTGCAGCTAAGCCTCCAAGTGGGAGGCTGGCTCACCACTTGGTAGGATTTTCAGATACTTAAGCGAGTACAGGACTACAGCTAAGCCCCCGAGTGGTAGGATTGCTCTCCACTCGGTAGGATTTTTTCAAACTTAGGCGAGTGCCGGACTGCAGCTAAGTCTCTAAGTGAGAGAACTTAGGCGAGTACTGGACTGCAGCTAAGCCCCCGAGTGGGAGGATTGCTCTCCACTCGGTAGAATTTTTTTTTCAAACTTAGGCGAGTGTCGAACTGCAGCTAAGTCTCCA
>NC_057797.1:54290685-54333829 GCF_018294505.1 Triticum aestivum | reverse complement strand
GAGTACTGGACTGCAGCTAAGCCCCCGAGTGGGAGGATTGCTCTCCACTCGGTAGGATTTTTTCAAACTTAGGCAAGTGCCGGACTGCAGCTAAGTCTCCAAGTGAGAGAACTTAGGCGAGTACTGGACTGCAGCTAAGCCCCCGAGTGGGAGGATTGCTCTCCACTCGGTATAATTTTTTAAATACTTAGGCGAAACGGATTCGCAGCTAAGCCCCTGAGTGGGAGGCTGGCTCGTCACTCGGTAGGAAACTGTTTTTTCAAACTTAGGCGAAGCGGATTGGCAGCTAAGCCACCCACTGGGGGATTTCTTACGCAAACAAAAACAATAATAATCACTGGGAAAATTATAACGCTCTTGTCTTTGATAAATAAACTACAGGAGTTTTTCTTATTACATCTCATTCGAGTGAGAATTCAAGTATAAAAGGGGCAGAGTAGCTCCGCATTCCAGGCTCATGGCTCATCAATCTGGCGATCGACATTGTAGAGGTGGTATGCTCCATTGTGGAGGAATCTGGTGACTATGAAGGGGCCTTCCCAAGTAGGAGCAAGCTTGTGTGGTTTCTGCTGATCCACTCGGAGGACTAAGTCTCCTTCTTGGAAGGCTCGGCTCTTCACATTTCTGTCATGGAATCGACGCAAGTCTTGCTGATAGATGGTCGATTGAATCAAGGCCATTTCTCTTTATTCTTCTAGGAGGTCGACTGCGTCCTGCCGGGCTTGTTCTGCTTCATCTTCAGAGTAGAGCTCGACTCAGGGAGCGTTGTGAAGCAGGTCACTCGGTAAGACTGCCTCGGCTCCGTAGACCAGAAATAATGGGGTTCTTCCGGTCGATCGATTCGGGGTTGTCCTCAATCCCAAAAGGACTGATGGAAGCTCGTCGACCCATGCACCTGCTGCGTGCTTGAGATCGTGCATCAATCGGGGTTTCAGTCCTTTGAGAATTAGGCCGTTTGCCCTTTCTTCTTGCCCATTCGACTGGGGGTGAGCGACCGAAGCATAGACGACCCGAGTGCCTTGAGAGTCGCAAAAGGCCCTGAATTTGTCGGAATCGAAGTTTGACCCATTGTCCATGATGATGCTGTGCGGAACTCCATATCTGAATATCAACTCTCTGATGAAACTGATAGCGGTGCAAGCATCGAGATTCTTGATAGGCTTGGCTTCAATCCATTTGGTGAACTTGTCGACTGCTACTAGCACATGAGTGAAGCCGCTCCTGCCTGTTCTCAGTGGTCCAACCATGTCCAGCACCCAAACAGCAAAGGGCCAGACGAGTGGAATGGTTTTCAGGGCTGACGCGGGCCTGTGCGGCATATTGGAGTAATACTGACATCCTTCACATTTGTCGAATATCTCTTTTGCCATCTCATTGGCTCTTGGCCAGTAGAACCCCGCTCGGTATGCTTTAGCCACAATGGTCCGAGAGGACGCATGATGACCACAGGTCCCCGAGTGGATATCGTTAAGGATCATCTGACCTTCTTCTGGTGTAATACACTTCTGGCCGACCCCAGTCGCGCTTTCTCTATATAACTATCCCTTTATGACTGTAAAGGCCTTGGATCGACGGACGATCTGTCGAGCCTCTTCTTCGTCTTCTGGGAGTTCTTTCCTTAGGATGTACGCGATGTACGGTTCTGTCCAGACGGGAGTGATAACCAAGACTTCCATGATCAGGTCGACCACAGCTGGAACTTCAACTTCAGTCGGATCCGTGGCGCTTTTTGGCTGTAGGGCCTCTTCAATGAAGGGATCCTCCTGGACTGATGGTGTGTGGATGTGTTCCAAAAACACATAGCTGGGAATGGCTTCTCTTTTGGAACCTATTTTTGCCAGATCATCAGCTGCTTGATTTTTCAGTCGGGGTATGTGATGAAGCTCTAACCCCTCGAATTTCTTCTCCAGCTTTCTCACTGCATTGCAATAACCAGTCATGGCTGGACTTCTGACGTCCCATTCCTTCATCACTTGATTAACCACCAAATCTGAGTCGCCATAGACCATGAGGCGACAGACGCCGAGTGAAATGGCCATGCGCAACCCATATAAAAGTGCTTCGTATTCTGCCTCGTTGTTAGAGGAATCAAAGTGGATTTGAAGAACATATCTGAGTTTATCTCCTCTGGGGGAGACGAACACCACTCCGGCGCCGGAACCATTTAGCATCTTGGAACCGTCGAAGAACATGGTCCAATGCTCCGAGTGAACCTGAGTCGGCAGTTGCTGTTCAATCCACTCGACGATGAAATCCGTGATTGCCTGGGACTTGATAGCTTTCTTTGCCTCAAACTTGATATCTAGAGGAAGGAGTTCAATCGCCCATTTTGCCACTCAACCAGTTGCGTCCCTGTTATGCAAGATCTCTGACAACGGAGCATCGCTGACGACCGTAATGGAATGATCAGAGAAGTAGTGGGCAACTTTCTTTTTGGTCATATAAATCCCATATACGAGCTTCTGATAATGAGGATATCTTTGCTTCGATGGGGTCAAGACTTCAGAAATATAATACACTGGGCGCTGAACTTTGAAGGTCTTCCCTTCTTCTTCCCGCTCGACTGTAAGTACCGTACTGATGACTTCTCCTATGGCTGCAATGTAAAGCAGCAAAGGCTCCTTGCTGATTGGGGCAGGAAGCACCGGCTAGGTGGAGAGCAGAGCTTTCAGCTCTGCAAACGCTGCATCAGCTTCAGGAGTCCACTCAAACTTGTCGGACTTCTTCATCAATCGGTAAAGAGGCAATGCCTTTTCACCGAGACGAGATATGAGTCGACTTAAAGCGGCCAAGCAACCAGTAAGCTTCTGGACGTCGTGCACTCGCACAGGACTTTCCATTCGGAGTATAGTGCCAACTTTTTCTGGATTGACGTCGATTCCCCGTTCGGAAACGAGAAAACCGAGTAATTTTCCGCCAGGAACTCCGAATGTACACTTTGGTGGATTAAGCTTGATATCATACCTCCTGAGGTTGGCAAAGGTTTCAGAAAAGTCAGTCAGCAGGTCGGAACCCTTCCGAGACTTGACCACAATATCATCCATGTATGCTTCCACATTCCGACTGATTTGAGTGAGTAAACACTTCTGAATCATCCTCATGAATGTGGCTCCGGCGTTCTTGAGGCCGAACGACATGGTAACATAACAGAAGCACCCGAATGGAGTGATGAAAGCTGTCTTGATCTCGTCAGGTCCATATAGACGGATCTGATGGTACCCGGAATAGGCGTCTAAAAAAGACAGTCGCTCACATCCCGCAGTCGAGTCGACTATCTGATCGATGAGAGGGAGAGGAAAATGATCTTTCGGGCAGGCCCGATTGATATGTTTAAAGTCAATGCACATGCCAAGTGACTTGTCCTTCTTGGGGACCATGACAACGTTGGCGAGCCACTCGGAGTGGTAGATTTCTCGGATGAACTCCGCTGCTAAGAGCCGAGCCACCTCCTCGCCAATAGCCTTTCTCTTCTGGATGGCGGACCGTCGGAGATGTTCCTTGACAGGTTTTACTTTTGAGTCGACTCTTAGGCGGTGCTCAGCCAGCCCCCTGGGAACACCCGGCATGTCAGAAGGCTTCCATGCGAAAATGTCCCACTTCTCACGGAGGAACTGGATGAGCGCTTCTTCCTATTTGGAGTCGAGTGTTGTCGAGTTATGAGTTGGAGCGGCACTAGGATCGGTCGGGTGGATGTGAGCTATCTTCGTATCGCCAGTCGACTGAAAAGCTGATTCTGTAGCGGGCTTCTTGGCTCGCAACAAATCACTCAGGTCTGCAGTCTTCTGGTATTCCTATAACTCCACCACTGCCATCTGAGCGTCGGCGATCTTCGAACCTTTCTGAAAACATTCTTCCGCTTTCTTCTGATTGCGCGTAATGGTGATCACACCTTTGGGGCCAGGCATCTTGAATTTGAGATACACGTAACATGGTCGGGCCATGAAGCGTGCATAAGCCGGCCTGCCCAAAATAGCGTGATAGGCACTCTGGAAGTCTACAACTTCAAATGTCAACTTTTCTTTGCTGTAATTCTTGGAATCACCAAAAACCACATCAAGAGTAATCTGGCCGAGTGATTCAGCCTTCTTCCCAGGATTGACTCCATGGAAACTCATGTTGCTGGCACTGAGTCTGGACATTGGAATGCCCATCCCTTTCAATGTCTCAGCGTATAATATGTTCAAACCACTGCCATCATCCATCAAGACTTTGGTGAGTCGAGTGCCTTCAACAACTGGGTCGACCACCAAAGCTTGCCTCCCAGGGGTGGCGATGTGCGTTGGGTGATCGTACCGGTCGAATGTTATGGCAGTCTGAGACCACTTCAGATAATTGGGTGTCGCTGGAGCAACCATATTCACCTCTTGGTTGATAACTTTTAGTCGACTTTTGCTTTCAACATCGGCAAAAATCATCAGAGTGGAATTGACCTGAGGGTATCCGTCGTCACTGTCTTCTCTGTCCTCAACCTTGTCCGACTCCTTTTCCTTACCTTTGGGCTGCTTCCCCTGGAACTGCTGGATCAAGAGTCGACACTGTCGAGTGGTATGTTTCGGGTAAATGAAATTACCCTCTTCATCTTTCTTTGTGTGGACGAGACATGGTAAGTCCAACACATCATTTCCGTCCTGGTCTTTACCCTTTTTGGGGTTCCAAGCTCCTTTAGGTTTCCGTTTAAACTTTCCTTGGGTTAAAGCCAAGGCTTCCCCGGGAGCGGCTAGCTCGGCTTTCCGCTTCTGTTTCCGATTGGAATTTCCTCCGGTTTCTTGGGCGACTGACTTGAGCTTGCCACTCCTGAGTCGATCCTCATCTTCACCATTAGCGTACTTGGTGGCAATCTCCATCATCCGATTTAGGGACATATCTCCGGTTCGGCCGAATTTCAAATTCAGTTCTCTGTACTTGACGCCTTCCTTGAAGGCACAAACTGCTTGGTCGTCAGGCACATTCTACACCGAGTGATGTAACGTGATCCACCTCTGGATGTAATCCCTCAAAGTTTCATTCGGCTTCTGCACACAAGACCGCAGTTCCGTCAGTCCTGCCGGTTGCTTGCATGTGCCATCAAATGTGGTGACGAACACTCGGGAGAGATATTACCAAGTGTAAATGATGCTAGGTGCTAACTGGTTTAGCCACGCTCTGGCCGAGCCCTCCAACATGAGAGGCAGGTGCTTCATGGCCACTTCATCATTGCCGCCGCCAATCTGGACGGCCACTCGGTAGTCCTCAAGCCAAGTATCGGGCTTGGACTTGCCAGTGAACTTACTGACTCCAGTCGCCAACCAGAAGTTGGGAGGAATCACAGTGGCCCTGATGGCTCTACTAAAGCACTCTGGCCCCGAAACATGTACTCTGCTGCTGGTAGGCGCATCTCTGTCGTGACCTTCTCGGTGAGCTCTGTTCCTGTCGACCAAACTTTGAACGAGAATGGATCTCGCATCAAAGCATGGTTCCCTGGGGTCGACTGGAATCCTTGGCCCAACACTATGAGGGCGCCAGTCATCTTGCCGTCGAGGCGCATACGACCCGCTCCTCGGGGGAGGGGTGGGCACTCGACGTTGATCATCACGATCCAATCGGTGATCATACTGCTCACGGTTCCCGTACTGATTACGTCGGTCTCCATGTCCCTCACGCCTCGGGGGCGATCTCGGGCTATGGGCCGACTGGACTGTGTCTGCAGCAACGGATCTGCTATGAATCATGTTCCGCGACTGAGAAATAGCGGAATTCTGGTCTCCTGCTGCCCGGAGTAACGCTCTGATCTGCAGCAAGCCTCTGCCAGCCTCCGACTGAGAAGGCTGAATTGACTCTGCTATGCGGGCTGCAGCTGCTAAATTCTGAATCGGAGTTCGATATACCTGCGGGGGCGGGAAGAGCTGACGTCGACTGGATTCGGGAACCCGTTGTCGCACGCACTCATCGAGTGCTCGCTGGAGGTTCTCCAATCGAGTGCACTCGGCCAAGTTTGCCAGGCGCGCGTCCTCCAAGGCGCGAGCCTCGGGGGTTTCTCCAACGATAGGAGTGTGCAATGCATCCTTGTTCGGCGGCAAAGTTCTTCCCTCTGCAGCGACGTGAGAGGCTCGGGAAGATACTCCTCATGGGAACGCGACGGGTCGCCTACACCCGCGCCTGCATCGGTGCGGGGATAACCGGGAGGACTGGGCGGTCCATCGACCATCAGAACCTCCGCCGCCGGATTGCTGCTGTCGCACTCGGATGTGGTCTCTGCGGAGCCAGTCGACAGGTCGAACAGGCCGTAGAGGGATTCGTCGGGCTCGATCGCCGTGACTTGAGGGGTGGCCGACTGGCGTGCCATCGCGTGTCTCACCCACCGCTGAAGTCTTGACCGACCGGAGCGCTTGCGCCGGCGGGAAACAGGAAGGGAGGACAACATAGGAGCCGACCGGTAGGGGGTCGACGGTTGCCGCAGGAGAACGCCACGGACGCACGCGCTAAAGTGCGTTGCCCCGTGGATAGGGAGTGCGTCCACGTCGAGCGGAGCCTCCTGAAGCCAAGCAGAGTCGTCGGCGATGAACATGAGCACGCCGAGACGGATCTCGCGGCCCTCCACCAAAACTCCGCCGAAAACCATGATGATTCGGGTCGGAAAAGATCGCAACTCCTCCAACAAAACGCTAAAACACCTGCCCCAAGGTGGGCGCCAACTGTTGTGGTTCTAAGTCTGACAGTAGTGTAGGGGGGTAAGTATGGAGAGGCAAGATCTTAGCTATGGAGAAGTTGTAAGCACGCAAGGTTTACGAGTTCAGGCCCTTCTCGGAGGAAGTAATAGCCCTACGTCTTGGAGCCCGGAGGCGGTCGACTGGATTATGTGAGTATGAATTACAGAGGTGCGAACCCTTGTCTCGGAGGAGGGGGTGGCTTATATAGAGTGCGCTAGGACCCCCGCCAGCCCACGTTACAAAGGGTTCAATGTATATTAAGGCAGGGCGTTACTGGTAACGCTAGTAATAAAGTGCTATGATGACCATAAAAGCTACTTAATGACCGACCGTTAGCGTGCAGAGTGACTTTAGGTCTCCTGGCCGTCGAGTGGTTGGATCTTGGTCGAGTGATTGCTTCTCGGTCGAATGTCTTCGAGTCTGTCGAGTGGAAAACCTCCAAGTCGATTGAAAGATGATTTCTTCTAGAGATGTCCTTGGGTAGGGCAGTTAGGACATGTCCATGACCCTACCCTAGGTACATAGCTTCATCAAGTAACAAAAGTAAATAAAGTGCAACAAGGTGGCCCAATCCTTTTTGTAGCAAAGGACAAGCCTGGACAAAATCTTATATAGAGAAAAGCGCTCCCGAGGACACATGGGAATATCGTCAAGCTAGTTTTCATCATGTTCATATGATTCGCGTTCGGTACTTTGATAATTTGGTATGTGGGTGGACCGGTGCTTGGGTACTGTCCTTACTTGGACAGGCATCCCACTTATGATTAACCTCTATTGCAAGCATCCGCAACTACAACAAAAGTATTAAGGTAAACCTAACCATTGTTGGGGAACGTAGCAAAAATTCAAAATTTTCCTACGTGTCACCAAGATCTATCTATGGAGAAACCAGCAACAAGGGAAGGAGAGTGCATCTACATACCCTTGTAGATCGCTAAGCGGAAGCGTTCAAGTGAACGGGGTTGATGGAGTCATACTCGTCGTGATCCAAATCACCGGAGATCCTTGTGCCGAACGGACGGCACCTCCGCGTTCAACACATGTATAGCCCGACGACGTCTCCCATGCCTTGATCCAGCAAGGAGAGAGGGAGAGGTTGAGGAAGACTCCATCCAGCAGCAGCACAATGGCGTGGTGGTGATGGAGGAGCGTGGTGATCCAGCAGGGCTTCGCCAAGCACTGCGAGATATGAGGAGAAAGAGAGGGATAGGGCTGCGCCAAGAAAGAGAGGAACTCATGTGCATTGGGCAGCCCAAATCTCAACTATATATAGAGGGAGGGGAGGGGCTGCGCCCCCACCTAGGGTTCCCTCCCTAGGGGTGGAGGCAGCCCCCTAGATCCCATCTAGGGGCGGCCAAGGGGAGGGGAGAGGGGGAGGCGCACCAGGGTGGGCCTTAGGGCCCATCTGCCCTAGGGTTTGCCCCCTTCCCCTCTTCCTTGCGCCTTGGGCCTTGGTGGGGGGCGCACCAGCCCACCTGGGGCTGGTCCCCTCCCACACTTGGCCCATGCAGCCCTCCGGGGCTTGTGGCCCCACTTGGTGGACCCCCGGGACCCTCCCGGTGGTCCCGGTACGTTACCGATAAAACCCGAAACTTTTCCGGTGACCAAAACAGGACTTCCCATATATAAATCTTTACCTCCGGACCATTCCGGAACTCCTCGTGACGTCCGGGATCTCATCCGGGACTCCGAACAACATTCGGTAACCACATACAAACTTCCTTTATAACCCTAGCGTCATCGAACCTTAAGTGTGTAGACCCTACGGGTTTGGGAACCATGCAGACATGACCGAGACGTTCTCCGGTCAATAACCAACAGGGGGATCTGGATACCCATGTTGGCTCCCACATGCTCCACGATAATCTCATCGGATGAACCACGATGTCAAGGACTTAATCAATCCCGTATACAATTCCCTTTGTCTATCGGTATGATACTTGCCCGAGATTCGATCGTCGGTATCCCGATACCTTGTTCAATCTCGTTACCGGCAAGTCTCTTTACTCGTTCCGTAACACATCATCCCATGATCAACTCCTTGATCACATTGTGCACATTATGATGATGTCCTACCGAGTGGGCCCAGAGATACCTCTCCGTTTACATGGAGTGACAAATCCCAGTCTCGATTCGTGCCAACCCAACAGACACTTTCGGAGATACCTGTAGTGTACCTTTATAGCCACCCAGATACGTTGTGACGTTTGGCACACCCAAAGCACTCCTACGGTATCCGGGAGTTGCACAATCTCATGGTCTAAGGAAATGATACCTGACATTAGAAAAGCTTTAGCATACGAACTACATGATCTTGTGCTAGGCTTAGGATTGGGTCTTGTCCATGACATCATTCTCCCAATGATGTGATCCAGTTATCAATGACATCCAATGTCCATGGCAGGAAACTATAACCATGTATTGATCAACGAGCTAGTCAACTAGAGGCTTACTAGGGACATGGCGTTGTCTATGTATCCACACATGTATCTGAGTTTCCTATCAATACAATTCTAGCATGGATAATAAACGATTATCATGAACAAGGAAATATAATAATAATCAATTTATTATTGCCTCTAGGGCATATTTCCAACAACCATAGCATGAAACATATGGATCCAAATCAGCCCCTTACGAAGCAACACATAAACTAGGGTTTAAGCTTCTGTCACTCTAGCAACCCATCATCTACTTATTACTTCCCAATGCCTTCCTCTAGGCCCAAATAATGGTGAAGTGTTATGTAGTCGATGTTCACATAACACCACTAGAGGAGAGACAACATACATCTCATCAAAATATCGAACGAATACCAAATTCACATGACTACTAATAGCAAGACTTCTCCCATGTCCTCAGGAACAAACGTCACTACTCACAAAGCATAACCATGTTCATAATAAGAGGGTTATTAATATGCATATAGGATCTGAACATATGATCTTTCACCAAATAAACCAACTAGCATCAACTACAAGGAGTAATTAACACTACTAGCAACCTACTAGTACGAATCCCGGACTTGGAGACAAGAATTGAATACAAGAGATGAACTAGGGTTTTGAGAGGAGATGGTGCTGTGGAAGATGTTGATGGAGATTGCCCTCTCCCGATGAGAGGAGCGTTGGTGATGACGATGGCGATGATTTCCCCCTCCCGGAGGGAAGTTTTCCCGGCAGAACAGCTCTGTTGGAGCCCTAGATTGGAACCGCCAAGGTTCCGCCTCGTGGCGCTAGAGTTTCCTCCGAGGAGATGGCTTATGATTTTGTTCTCATCGAAAGACTCCATATAGTAGAAGATGGCCATCGAAGGGCCACCAGGGGGCCCACGAGGTAGGGGGCGGGCGCGCCCCCACCCTCGTGGGGAGGGTGTGGCCTCCTGGTGAACTTCTTGAACTTAGTATTTTTTTATATCTGAAAACGTTTCAGGAGTTTTGGAGCTGTGCAGAATAGGTCTCTAATATTTGCTCCTTTTCCAGCCCAGAATCCCAGCTGCCGGCATTCTCCCTCTTTATGTAAACCTTGTATAATAAGAGAGAATATAGGCATAAGTATTGTGACATAATGTGTAATAACATCCCATAATGCAATAAATATTGATATAAAAGCATGATGCAAAATGGACGTATCAACTCCCCCAAGCTTAGACCTCGCTTGTCCTCAAGCGAAAGCCGAAATCGAAAAATATGTCCACATGTTTAGAGATAGAGGTGTCGATAAAAGTAAAATATGGACATGAGGGCATCATGATCATTCTTAGAATAGCAACTTAGATAATTCTTGTCATATGATTTCTTATACTAGAGTAATAATTCAATCACAATTTCAAGTATGAATCGTAAACTTCATTGAAAACTAACAAACTATAATCTCAGTCATTGGAGCAATTACAATTTATCATAACATAGGAAAGAGTCAATATATAAGAGCTTTTCAGCAAGTCCACATACTCAACTAACATATAGTCTTTCACAATTGCTGACACTCACACAATACTTATGGGTATGCAGTTTTAACCGGACACAGAGAAAGATAGGGGCTTATAGTTTTGCCTCCCAATGTTTTACCTCAAGGGTAATGTCAACAATAATAGTTCATGAAAACTCACAATCAATTAGCCATATATACCAGGATATTTCCAACATACTGTGCTTGCGAAAGGATAAAATGTAAAAAGGAAGGCTGAAGATCACCATGACTCTTATGCAAGGTAGGAGATAAAAGTAAAAGATAGGCCCTTCGCAGAGGGAAGCAGAGGTTGTCATGCGCTTTTATGGTTGGATGCACAAAATCTTAATGCGAAAGAACATCACTTTATATTGCCACTTGTGATATGGACCTTTATTATGCAGTCTGTCGCTTTTATTTCTTCCATATCACACGATCGTATAAAGCTTATTTTCTCCCATACTAATAAGTCATACATATTTAGAGAGCAATTTTTATTGCTTGCACCAATGACAACTTACTTGGAGGATCTTACTCAATCCATAGGTAGGTATTGTGGACTCTCGTGGCAAAACTGGTTTAAGGGTATTTGGAAGCACAAGTAGTATCTCTACTTGGTGCGATGAATTTGGCTAGCATGAGGGGGAAAGGCAAGCTCAACCATGTTGGATGATCCATGACAATATAATTTATCTCAGATGTAAGAAAACATAACCCATTACATTGTCTTCCTTGTCCAACGTCAACTCTTTAGCATGTCATATTTTAATGAGTGCTCACAATCATAAAAGATGTCCAAGATAGTATATTTATATGTGAAGACCTCTCTTTCTTTATTACTTCCTATTAATTGCAACGATGACCAAAACTATGTTTGTCAACTCTCAACAGCTTTTATTTATCATACTTTTTCTATGTGAGCTCATTACTCTCCGTAAGATCCATATGATCTCTTTGTTTCCTTTTTTATTTATTTATCTTCTCTTTTATTCACTTAGGATCATGGCAAAATAATCAAGCCCTTGACTCAACACTAATCTTTATTATATATAGCTCACGGACTCGATTACATAGAGGGATCATAAAGCAAAACTCAAAACTTGATCATGCCATAAACTTTATTCTACTAGATCAAGATATTACCAAAAGGATCGAACTAAGAAAAACGGTAAAGATAAAAGTGATGGTGATACGATACCGGGGCACTCCCCCAAGCTTGGTAGTTGCCAAGGGGAGTGCCCATACCAGATACTCAATTGTTTGTTGGTGGAGAAGGTGATGGTTTTGTTGATGGCATAGGCTTGTCGTCCTTCTTCCAAGGCATAGGCTCACCATCATAGAAGGATGATCAAGTCTCCTGAAACCTCAAATCTGCAGCCAAAGTCATCCTCTTGAATCTATATTCATACTCACAGTTTTGATTTTGCAGGTCATAGATCTGGGCTTGGAGGTGCTCGATTTTCTCATGAAGCTTGAAGATGGCATCCCCAATGTCCTTGACGTCCAGCTTGTGGTGTATGGTGAACTCCGTGATCATAATGTGATTGGAATCGAGTCCATGCTCCATCTCCTGACACTTGAAAACTTCTTGCTCCAATGCCTCGAGCCTTGCCTCCGTGCTTCCGGTCTTCCTTGGTCCCTCAACATCGCGGATGTGCAACAACCCCTCACGCATCTCAATGGTTTAAGGGTGTTGCAGCACCTCCGCGAGGTAGGGGTTGATGACCTTCTCGAAGAACTGGTCCTTGGGGGCACTTGAAGATGACATGACGTCCTGGATCTGTTAGAAAAATAGCTCGAAACAAAGACAGGAGATTTTTGCATGATACGGGAGTCAAAACCTCCAGGATATTATATAATGAACTTTTACCGACCAAAATACGTATTGTGCAAGAAAACGGAGTCCGGAGAGCGCACGAGGTGCCCACAAGGTAGGGGGTGCGCCCAGTAGGGTAGGGCATGCCCTCCACCCTCGTGGAGGCCTCGTGTCCTTCCCAGACTACTTTTTATTTTTCTATTTTTCTAAATATTCCAAAACGGAGAAATATTGCCTTAAAAACTGTTTTGGAGTCGGTTTACTTACTGTACCACATACCTATTCCTTTTCAGAGTCTAAAACGTTCCAGAAAGTGTCCCTTATGTATTCCTCCGGGGTTACAGTTTCAATAACATTGGTCTCAACATTTATAGTATTACTTGAGATATAATGTTTAATTCTTTGACCGTTCACCACCTTCGGATTTGTGCCTTCGAAGTTGTTGATTTTTATGGCACCGGAATGATAGACATCCTCGATAACGTAAGAACCTTCCCATTTAGATAGAAGTTTTCCTGCAAAAAATCTTAAACGAGAGTTGTATAGAAATACATAAGCACCTACATTAAACTCACGTTTTTGTATCCTTTTATCATGCCATCTTTTAACTTTTTCTTTAAACAACTTGGCATTTTCGTAGGCTTGGGTTCTCCATTCATCGAGTGAGCTAATATCAAATAACCTCTTCTCACCGGCAAGTTTAAAATCATAATTGAGCTCTTTAATAACCCAATATGCCTTGTGTTCTAGTTCGAGAGGTAAGTGACATGCTTTTCCATAAACCATTTTATACGGAGACATACCCATAGGATTTTTATATGCAGTTCTATAGGCCCATAATGCATCATCAAGTTTCTTGGACCAATTCTTTCTAGACCTATTGACAGTCTTTTGCAAAATTAATTTGAGCTCTCTATTACTCAATTCTACTTGACCACTAGACTGAGGGTGATAAGGGGATGCAATTCTATGATTAACATCATACTTGGCAAGCATTTTACGGAAAGCACCATGAATAAAATGTGAACCACCATCAGTCATTAAATATCTAGGGACTCCAAATCTTGGAAAAATAACTTCTTTAAGCATTTTAATAGAAGTGTTATGATCAACACTACTAGTTGGAATAGCTTCTACCCACTTAGTAACGTAATCAACAGCAACTAAAATATGTGTATATCCATTAGAGGCAGGAAAGGTCCCATATAGTCAAAGCCCCAAACATCAAATGGTTCAATAACGAGTGAATAGTTCATAGGCATTTCTTGACATCTACTAATATTACCAATTCTTTGACATTCACCACAAGATAAGACAAACTTACGTGCATCCTTGAAGAGAGTAGGCCAATAAAAACCAGATTGCAATACCTTATGTGCAGTTCTGTCTCCAGCATGGTGTCCTCCATAAGCTTCGGAGTGACACTTGCGTAGGATATGCTCCTGTTCATGCTTAGGTACACAACGTCTAATAACACCATCTACTCCTTCTTTATAAAGATGTGGGTCATCCCAAAAGTAATGCCTCAAATCATAGAATAACTTTTTCTTTTGCTGGTATGTGAAACTAGGTGGTATGAATTTGGCAACAATGTAATTAGCATAATCAGCATACCATGGAGCAGTATGAGAAGCATTTATGACATTTAATTGCTCATCAGGAAAGCTATCATCAATAGGCAGTGGGTCATCAAGCACATTTTCTAACCTAGACAAGTTGTCTGCAACGGGGTTCTCGGCTCCCTTTCTATCAACAATATGTAAATCAAATTCTTGTAGCAAGAGAACCCATCTAATAAGTCTAGGTTTAGCATCTTTCTTTTCCATAAGATATTTAATAGCAGCATGATCAGTGTCAATAGTTACTTTAGAATCAACAATATAAGGTCTGAACTTATCACAAGCAAATACAACTGCTAAGAATTCTTTTTCAGTAGTAGCATAATTTCTTTGGGCATTGTCTAGGGTTTTACTAGCATATTGAATAACATTTAATTTCTTATCAACTCTTTGCCCTAGAGTAGAACCTACAGCATAATCACTAGCATCACACATAATTTCAAAGGGTAAATTCCAATCAGGTGGCCGAACAATAGGTGCAGATATCAATGCTTTCTTAAGTATTTCAAATGCTTCTACACAATCATCATCAAAGAGAAATGGTATATCTTTTTGTAATAAATTAGTCAGAGGCCGAGAAATTTTTGAGAAGTCCTTAATGAACCTCCTATAAAATCCGGCATGACCAAGGAAACTTCTTATACCTTTGATGTCCTTGGGGCAGGGCATCTTTTCAATAGCATCAACCTTGGCTTTATCAACTTCAATACCTCTTTCAGAAACTTTATGCCCCAAGACAATACCTTCATTAACCATAAAGTGACACATTTCCCAATTCAAGACAAGATTAGTTTCTTCAAATCTCTGCAAAACTCGATCAAGGTTGCTCAAGCAATCATCAAAAGAAGATCCATAGACGGAGAAATCATCCATGAAAACCTCACAAATCTTTTCACAAAAGTCAGAGAATATGGCCATCACGCATCTTTGAAAGGTAGTAGGTGCATTACATAAACCAAAAGGCATACGTCTATAAGCAAAAGTACCAAAAGGGCAAGTAAAAGTAGTCTTTGATTGATCCTTGGCTGACACAGGTATTTGAGAGAAACCAGAATAACTATCTAGAAAGCAAAAATGTGTATGTTTGGATAATCTTTCTAGCATTTGATCGATAAAAGGTAAGGGGTAATGATCCTTTTTAGTGGCCTTATTTAATTTGTGGAAATCAATTACCATCCTATAACCTATAATAATTCTTTGAGGAATCAATTCATCTTTATCATTAGGAATGACAGTAATACCTCCCTTCTTAGGGACACAATGGACAGGACTTACCACTGACTATCAGCAACGGGATAGATTATACCTGCCTCAAGGAGCTTTAGTATTTCCTTTCTCACCACTTCTTTCATTTTAGGATTCAGCCGTCGTTGACGATCACGAACTGGTTTAGCATCTTCTTCCAAATTTATTTTATGTTGACATAGAGTGGGACTAATGCCCTTAAGATCATCAAGAGTATACCCAATAGCAGCTCGGTGCTTCTTAAGAGTTTTCAATAATCTCTCTTCCTCATTATCTGAAAGGTCAACACTAATAATAACATGATATATCTTTTCTCATGAAGATAAGCATATTTAAGAGTATCAGGCAACGGTTTAAGCTCAAACACGGGATCACCCTTGGGTGGAGAAGGATCCCCTAGGATTTCAACAGGCAAATTGTGTTTCAGAATAGGTTCCTGTTTAAAGAATACTTCATCTATTTCCCTTCTTTCATTCATAAACATATCATTTTCATGGTCTAGCAAATATTGTTCTAAAGGATCACTAGGAGGTATGGCAATAGAAGCAAGACCAATAATTTCATCCTTACTAGGTAATTATTCTTCACGATGTTGTCTACTAAATTTAGAGAAATTAAATTCATGAGACATATCATCTAAACCGATAGTAACAACATCCTTTTTGCAATCTATCTTAGCATTAACAGTCTTTAAGAAGGGTCTACCAAATATAATGGGACAAAAGCTATCTTGTGGAGAACCAAGAACAAGAAAATCAGCAGGATATTTAGTTCTCCCACACAAGACTTCAACATCTCTAACAATTCCCATTGGTGAAATAGTATCTCTATTGGCAAGTTTAATTGTGACATCAATATCTTCTATCTCAGGAGGTGCAATATCATGCATAATTTCTTTGTATAAGTCATAAGGTATTGCGCTAGCACTAGCACCCATATCACATAAGCCATGATAACAATGATCTCCTATTTTAACAGAAATAACAGGCATGCCTACCACAGGTCTATTTTTATCTTTAGCACAAGGTTTAGCAATTCTAGCAGTCTCATCAAGGAAATGAATAACATGCCCATCAATATTATTAGACAAGAGATCTTTAACAATAGCAATATCAGGTTCAACTTTAATTTTCTCGGGAGGTGTATAAGTTTTAATATTGCTTTTACAAACCACAGTTGAAGCTTTAGCATGATCCTTTATCCTAACAAGGAAAGGTGGTTTCTCAACATAAGAGGTAGGGACAATAGGATCATTATAAGTGATAGTCTTTTCTTCAACTTTAATAGGTGCAGCTACTTTTACTTCTATGGAAGGATGATATTTAAACCACTTCTCCTTGGGGAGATCAACATAAGTAGCAAAAGATTCATAGAAAGAAGCTACCATCTCAGAGTCAAGTCCATATTTATTGCTAAATTTACAGAAAACATCGGTATCCATAAAAGATTTAACACAATCAAACTTAGATGTCATACCTGACTCCTTACCTTCGTCGAGGTCCCAATCTTCAGAGTTGCATTTAATTCTTTCCAATAAATCCCATTTGAATTCAATAGTCTTTGTCATAAAAGAGCCAGCACAAGAAGTATCGAGCATGGTTCGATTGTTATCAGAAAGCCGAGCATATAAATTTTGAATAATCATCTCTCTTGAGAGCTCATGATTGGGGCATGAATATAACATTGATTTAAGCCTCCCCCAAGCTTGAGCGATGATTTCTCCTTCGCGAGGCCAAAAATTATATATATAATTGCGATCACGATGAACAAGATGCATAGGATAAAACTTCTGATGAAATTCCACTTTTAATCGTTTGTAGTTCCATGACCCCGTATCATCACGTAGCCTATACCATGTCAATGCATCTTCCTTCAAAGATAAAGGGAAGACCTTCTTCTTGACAACATCTCCGGGTACACCTGCAAGCTTAAATAATCCACAAACTTCATCCACATATATTAGGTGCTCATCAGGATGAGTTGTTCCGTCTCCTGCAAAAGGATTAGCTAGCAGTTTTTCTATCATACTCGAAGGAATTTCAAAGTAGACATTTTCATTTTCATTTTAAGTAGGTTCACTAGGTTGAGGAGAAACTCTTTGCTCTACTGGTCAGGGTGAAGATACCCCGAACAAGCCCCTCATAGGATTACTTTCCATAGTAACAAGTGACAGTAAATTTCAGCACACTATATAAATTTTCCTTACCAAATTCCACCTACCAAAGTTGCTTCACTCCCCGGCAACGGCGCCAGAAAAGAGTCTTTATGACCCACAAGTATAGGGGATCTATCTTAGTCCTTTCGATAAGTAAGAGTGTCGAACCCAATGAGGAGCAGAAGGAAATGATAAGCAGTTTCCAGCAAGGTATTCTCTGCAAGTACTGAAATAGGTGGTAACAGATAGTTTTGTGATAGGATAATTTGTAACGAGCAAAAAGTAACAAAAGTAAATAAAGTGCAGCAAGTTTGCCCAATCCTTTTTGTAGCAAAGGACAAGACTAGACAACCTCTTATATAGAGAAAAGCGCTCATGAGGACACATGGGAATATCGTCAAGCTAGTTTTCATCACGTTCATATGATTCGTGTTCGGTACTTTGATAATTTGGTATGTGGGTGGACCGGTGCTTTGGTACTATCCTTACTTGGACAAGCATCCCACTTATGATTAACCTCTATTGCAAGCATCCGCAACTACAACAAAAGTATTATGGTAAACCTAACCATAGCATGAAACATATGGATCCAAATCAGCCCCTTATGAAGCAATGTGTAAACTACGGTTTAAGCTTCTGTCACTCTAGCAACCCATCATCTACTTATTACTTCCCAATGCCTTCCTCTAGGCCCAAATAATGGTGAAGTGTTATGTAGTCAATGTTCACATAACAACACTAGAGGAGAGACAACATACATCTCATCAAAATATCAAACGAATACCAAATTCACATGACTACTAATAGCAAGACTTCTCCCATGTCCTCAGGAACAAACATAACTACTCACAAAGCATAACCATGTTCATAATCAGAGGGGTATTAATATGCATATAGGATCTGAACATATGATCTTTCACCAAATAAACCAATTAGCATCAACTACAAGGAGTAATTAACACTACTAGCAACCTACTAGTACCAATCCCGGACTTGGAGACAAGAATTGAATACAAGAGATGAACTAGGGTTTTGAGAGGAGATTTTGCTGGTGAAAATGTTGATGGAGATTGCCCTCTCCCGATGAGAGGAGCGTTGGTGATGACGATGGTGATGATTTCCCCCTCCTGAAGGGAAGTTTCCCTGGCAGAACAGCTCTGCCGGAGCCCTAGATTGGATCTGCCAAGGTTCTGCCTCGTGGCTGCGGAGTTTCGTCCGAGGAGATGGCTTATAATTTTTTTCTCATCGAAAGATGCCATATAGCAGAAGATGGCTATCGGAGGGCCACCAGGGGTCCACGAGGTAGGGGGGCGCGCCCAGGGGGTAGGGCGCGCCCCCCACCCTCGTGGGTAGGGTGTGCCCCCCTGGTGAACTTCTTGCGCTTAGTATTTTTTATATATTTTGAAAACGTCTTCTGTGAAGTTTCAAGACTTTTGGAGCTGTGTAGAATAGGTCTCTAATATTTGCTCCTTTTCCAGCCCAGAATCCCAGCAGCCGGCATTCTCCCTCTTTATGTAAACCTTGTAAAATAAGAGAGAACAGGCATAAGTATTGTGACATAATGTGTAATAACAGGCCATAATGCAATAAATATTGATATAAAAGCATGATGCAAAGTGGACGTATCAAGGTGCTCGTTGCCTGTACCAAGAGCCTGAGCTCACTGCTCATTACATGCAAGTGCTTATGAAGCCTATGAAGCCCAATCAAGCCCCAAGGACCAAATTCCTCGTGAAGGAATTGCTATATGTGCCAAGAACAGTCTATCTCATTCTGACGAAGACAATGAGTCCCATCAAAGGTCACGACTCGTTTGATGAAGAAGTCGTTAGCATCATGAAGAATGTGCTATTCAACATCATGCATGGCATTCCTGTCAACTATCATGATTTCTTCATGAGGACTCTGTCCAATGTTGCACTCTCTCCGTTTGAGTTGAAGCCTTATGCTCCTTGGATTATGAGATTCCTCAGAACAAGGTCTTCACTCAACTACAAGGCTGATTTTCAGAATCACCTCAGCTACTTGCCCCCAATTGAAGTCCTCAAGCAGACATATTCCTCAGCTAATGAAAAGGGCAAGGCACCTGCTATCATTGATGAAGGCATTCGTCCATTTGATGGTCAGTTTCGCAAAGCTGCATCTTATTCCACCAATGATGACTCTGCCACTCATGATTCTACTGCCCATGCATCCAAGCCAAATCCTCAAGCCACAGCTCCAAGAGTGATGACTGACCATGAGCTGCTTCTTAGTCTGCATCCAAGCCAAATCCTCAAGCAAAGCTGCATCGAAACCACAAATGGGTTTAGCGTCAGTTTGGTTCTATTCTTCACAACATGACTGCTACACATAATGCAGTGAAGAAAAACCATTACTACCTCCATGAAGTCTTCGGTCGCACCTGGGCTATCTTATCTCATCTGTATGGTGAAGAAGATCTGAAGCAAATGGGTCTCAAGGAGGACTTTAACTGGTCTACACCTCCACCAAAGAAATACAAGAAGGTCAAGGTTCCTTCCTTGGTGGCCAGCTCATATTCTTCATCGCGCGAAACCGATGAGCATGAAGACTTGGACAACACTGCGGCAGGCCCTACAACAACAAATAACCCCAACAACACTGGCGCTCCTTCATCAACAAGATATTCTTCAGGGGCGTTAGTCCTCATTTTCAACCCTTTTGGTCATTCGATGACAAAGGGGGAGAAATTTGAGTTATTCTTCAAGCGGGTCTATATTATATGGGCGTTTTTTGCGAAGTTACAACTCTCGTTCTTTTGATGACTTTGCTGGATCGAGTTGTAAACTTAAACTCTATGGTGGCCTGATACTTTTGTGTTGTTTTTCTGCATGCTTATTCCTCATTAATGTTAATGCACGCATGCTGAATTACATCAATCACCAGATATCATCACGCATTTCAAATTCTCCATATTATATGTCAAATGCGTGTATGAATTACAAGATATAGGGGGAGATGTCCATGATTCTACTCTTCAAGTGTGCATTGCTTCAAAAGCAAAATCCTCACTATGCACATCATCAGGGGGAGTTCTTCTATATCTTGCAATCAAATTCCTCAATATTCGTATTTACACTTCATATGTTTATCCCCATTGAAAACTTAACCTATATTGTCATCAATCGCCAAAAAGGGGGAGATTGTAAGTCCATCTAGTGCCCCTTAGTGATTTTGGTGTAATGAAGACTTATAGGTTAAGGGACTAATGTGTTTATGAGTGTACATAGGTCTATAAGTCTATGAGGAGTTTGATATTTACAGAGAAAGTCGACCCCTAAAAATGAAGTTCTTTGAATGAAGACTTTGGATTTTTGAAGACTTTCTAAAGACTTTGAAAGTGAGGAAATTGGTGTGACCCTGAAGACTTGGTATTCATTCGAGGAACATGAAGCGTGAACAATTTTGTTTTTGTAGTTTATTTTTCTCTTTCTTGAGTCATAGGAAACACCGTACTATTAAAGGGGGTCGAGGAAATACAAAGGAAAAATTTCCATGTCATACTCAACTTAAAATCCTACACCTACCAATCCCTTCGAGTGAAGCCATTGGAAATCTCGTACAGTTCAATCATATTCTTCAGTGACAGAGACGAAGTTCTTCTGGTCTCTGAGGAATTTGTTCTGACTGAGGAGTTAGGAATTCCCCAGTGCGGATTGCCTACACAGTGAGGAACATGATAGCCCTGAGGAATTTGATACTCAAATTTCCGACCGTTGTTGTGCTACATTCCAGCTGTCCCAAAATATCTACCCACCTAACGGTCATATCATTGAAGGGCATTTATGTATTATCATGTCGGGCTGCTCCCTAGGCTATAAATAGCCGCCCCCTACAACCACTAGCTGGTTGGCTGTTCCGAGATAAACTGACACTTGTCATTTGAGAGCATCCCATCCTATGAGGACATTGAGCGAAAATCATCGAGTGAGGAAAACCCAAATCCAAACACCTACAAACCCAAAGTGATTGAGCATCACTGAAGAGATTGATGTTGCGTAGATCTGACGCTTGTTACCTTTGAAGACTGTGCATCTTCTAGATGGTTAGACGTCATGGTTTAGAGAATCCAAGAGGAAATTGTGGATCGCCGAGTGACCGAGTTTGTAAAGGTTTGGAAGTCACCTGAAGACTTACCACGAGTGATTGGGCGAGGACTGTGTGACCTTAGCTCAAGGAGAATACAGCGAGGACTGTGTGTCTGGGACTGTGTGTCCTCAGGTTTAAATACCTAGCCGCTCCAACCAGATGTACAACTGTCATAGCAGTTGGAACTGGTCTACCAAATCATTGTCTTCACCAAGCCTACTAGTTCTATTTCCTCATCTCTTTCATTTCCTCATTACAGTTGTTGTGTGCTTGTTCATATCTATTTGAAGACTTTGACTGAAGACTTTCTCAATTTCCTCAGTTCAATTTCTTCAGTCTGTTTGTCTTCATCCTGTTTTATCCCGTGTTTACGCTTTCTGTACTCTGCACTTGTCTTCTTTTCATCATGATGACCATGCCTATGTTCTGTTATGTTTACATCTGAGTACTTATTCCACTGCAAGTAGTTCTTCGCTTAGGAATTTCCTCACCCTGAAATTCCTCTATGAAGAATTCATAAAAATTGCCTATTCACCCCCCTCTAGTCGATATAACGCACTTTCACTGAGTGATCACGTGATCCATATCAACTAAACCATGTCCGATCATCACGTGATATGGAGTAGTTTTCAATGGTGAACATCACTATGTTGATCATATCTACTATATGATTCACGTTCGACCTTTCGGTCTCCAGTGCTCCGAGGCCATATCAGCATATGCTAGGCCACATCGTCAAGTTTAACCCGAGTATTCTGTGTGTGTAAAACTGGCTTGCACCCGTTGTATGTGAACGTAGAGCTTATCACACCTGATCATCACGTGGTGTCTCAGCACGAAGAACTGTCGCAACGGTGCATACTCAGGGAGAACACTTATACCTTGAAATTTTAGTAAGGGATCATCTTATAAAGCTACCGCTGAACTAAGCAAAATAAGATGTACAAAAGATAAACATCACATGCAATCAAAATATGTGACATGATATGGCCAGCATCATCTTGTGCCTTTGATCTCCATCTCCAAAGTACCGTCATGATCTTCTTCGTCACCGACATGACACCATGATCTCCATCATCTTGATCTCTATCAACGTGTCGTCACATGGTAGTATCGCCAACTATTGCTATCGCATAGCGATAAAGTAAAGCAATTATTTGGCACTTGCATCTTATGCAATAAAGAGACAATCATAAGGCTTGTACCAGTTGCCGATAACTTCAACTAAACATGCTCATCTTATACAACAACTTATATCTCATCACTACTTGACCATGTCACATCACAACATGCCCTGCAAAAACAAGTTAGACGCCCTCTACTTTGTTTGTTGCAAGTTTTACGTGGCTGCTACGAGCTGAGCAAGAACCGTTCTTAGCTACGCATTAAAACCACAACGATTTTTCGTCAAGTATGTGCTATTTTAACCTTCAACAAGGACCGGGCGTAGCTACACTCGATTCAACTAAAGTTGGAGAAACTGACACCCGCCAGCCACCTGTGTGCAAAGCACGTCGGTAGAACCTGTCTCGCGTAAGCGTACGCGTAATGTCGGTCCAGGCTGCTTCATCCAACAATACCGCTGAATCAAAGTATGACATGTTGGTAAGCAGCATGACTATTATCACCCACAACTCACTTGTGTTCTATTCGTGCATATAACATCTACGCATAAACCTGGCTCGGATGCCACTATTAGGGAACGTAGTAATTTCAAAAAAATTACTACGCACACGGAAGATCATGGTGATGCATAGCAATGAGAGGGAGAGTGTTGTCTACGTACCCTCGTAGACCGTAAGCGAAAGCGTTATGACAACGCGGTTGATGTAGTCGAACGTCTTCACGATCCAACCGATCCAAGTACCGAACGCACGACACCTACGTGATCTGCACACATTCAGCTCGGTAACATCCCACGAACTCATGATCTAGCAGAGTGTCAAGGGAGAGCTTCGTCAGCATGACGGCGTGATGACGGTGATGATGAAGCTACCGGCGTAGGGCTTCGCTTAAGCACTACGACGATATGACCAAGGTGGATTATGGTGGAGGGGGGCACCGCACACGGCTAAGGGATCAATGATCAACTTGTGTGTTCATGGGGTGCCCCCTGGCCATATATATATAGGATGGAGGGAGGAGGAGGCCGGCCCTCATAGGGCGCGCCCAAAGTGTGGGGTCCTACTAGGACTCCCTAGTCCTAGTAGGATTCCACCTCCCACATGGAATAGCAAAAGGGGAAGGGAGAAGGAGAAGGAAGGAAGGGGGCGCCCCCTTTCCCTAGTCCAATTCGGACCAGTCCATGGGGAAGGGGCGCGGCCACCCTTGAGGCCCTTTTCTCCTTTCCCGTATGGCCCATTAAGGCCCAATATGAATTCCCGTAACTCTCCGGTACTCTGAAAAATACACGAATCACTCGGAACCTTTCCGATGTCCGAATATAGTCGTCCAATATATCGATCTTTATGTATGGACCATTTCGAGACTCCTCGTCATGTCCGCGATCTCATTAGAGACTCCGAACTACCTTTGGTACATCAAAACACATAAACTCATAATACCGATCGTCACCGAACGTTAAGCATGCGGACCCTACGGGTTCGAGAACTATGTAGACATGACCGAGACTCATCTCCGGTCAATAACCAATAGCGGAACCTGGATGCTCATATTGGTTCCTACATATTCTACAAAGATCTTTATCGGTCAAACCGCATAACAACATACGTTGTTCCCTTTGTCATCGGTATGTTACTTGCCCGAGATTCGATCGTCGGTATCTCAATACCTAGTTCAATCTCGTTACCGGCAAGTCTCTTTACTCACTCTGTAATGCATCATCCCACAACTAACTCATTAGTCACATTGCTTGCAAGGCTTATAGTGATGTGCATAACCGAGAGGGCCCAGAGATACCTCTCCGACAATCGGAGTGACAAATCCTAATCTCGATCTATGCCAACTCAACAAGTGCCATCGGAGACACCTGTAGAGCACCTTTATAATCACCCAGTTACGTTGTGACGTTTGGTAGCACACAAAGTGTTCCTCTGGTATCCGGGAGTTTCATAATCTCATAGTCATAGGAACATGTATAAGTTATGAAGAAAGCAATAGCAACAAACTAAACGATAAAGTGCTAAGCTAATGGAATGGATCTTGTACATCACATCATTCTCTAATGATGTGATCCCGTTTATCAAATGACAACACATGTCCATGGTCAAGAAACTTAACCATCTTTGATTAATGAGCTAGTCAAGTAGAGGCATACTAGGGCACTCTATTTTGTCTATGTATTCACACATGTACTAAGTTCCCGGTTAATACAATTCTAGCATGAATAATAAACATTTAGCATGATATAAGGAAATATAAATAAAAACTTTATTATTGCCTCTAGGGCATATTTCCTTCAGACCACATGCTAGAGAGACGGGCAACGTATCTGGAGAGGTTTAACTATCTCATCGTGCATAAATCTGGGATAACTAAACGAGTGGACGATGCTTTGAGTCGTGTGCATGCCTGTTGACTTCTTTTGAAGCTGAACTTCCAGGCATGGATCAAATAAAGGAGATGTATGAGGATGATGAAGACTTTGGCCATGTTTGGGTGAAGCACATCAGGGGCCAGCCATTAGGTGATGACTATTTGGTGCAGGATGGCTATCTCTTCAAAAATGATCGTTTGTGCATCCCAAGGAGTTCTCTGCGTGACAAACTAATTAGAGAACTCTATTCAAGTGATCTTAGTGGCCATTTTGGATGGCACAAGACTATCGCTAACCTGGAACCTCGCTACTTTTGGCCACAACTAAAGAGAGATGCCGGCAAGTTTGTTTAGCGGTGCCCTATATGTCAAACCTGCAAAGGCCAAGTCTAGAACAAAGGGTTATACATGCCTTTGCCTGTTCCTGTTGCTCCATGGGAGGACATCTCTATGGACTTTGTCGTGGTCTTGCCAAGAACAAGACAAGGAAGTGATGTTGTATTTGTGAAAGCACAAGTGCTCCCTGAGTGATTTTGGTAATTAATGTCAACTTATCTCCTGTTGGACTAATATTTTCATCAAGTATATTTCAGAAAGTTCAACAAAGGCGTGGCATGGACAAGAGGATGTGGAACCCCTTCAAGAATCTAAGGACAAAGATTGGCAAAAGCTCAAGACTCTTCATTTCTATTTTAGTGATCCAAGATCATATTGAGTCCATAGGAAAGACAACACTATTTAAAGGGGATGAGGTGTTGCTTAATAGTCTACTTGCTCAAAGTGCTTAGTGATATGATCCAAAGCCCTCAACCACTTTCTCATTTCCACATATGTCCAAAACCGAAAGTCAAACTCGGCCCCACCGATTTGATCTATCTGGCGCCACCGAGTTCACTTGACATAGCCACTGCCAGGAATCCTAATCAGTTCGTTCTCACCGATGGGATCTCGGTCTCACCGAGATGGGCTTGCAAACTCTCTGTTACCTGTTGCAATTATTTCGGTCCCACCGAGATATGCAGTCGGTCCCATCGAGTTTGCATGACCAACTCTCTGTTTGCTTATTACCAAATTCGGTCTCACCGAGTTTGTGTAATCGGTCAAACTGAGTTAGGTTTTACCCTAACCCTAGCACATCGGTCCCACCGAGTTGACCATATCGGTCCCACCGAAATGCCTAACATTCACATTTTGAACCAGGCCGGTCTCACCGAGTTTCAGTATTCGGTCCCACCGAGTTTGGTAAATGGTGTGTAACGGTTAGATTTTGTTTGGCTATAAATACCCCTCCACCCCAACTCCATTTGTGAGAGAGCCATCAGAACGCGCCTACACTTCCACTACTCATTTTCTGAGAGAGAACCACCTACTCAGGTGTTGAGACCAAGACATTCCAATCCAACCACAAGAATCTTGATCTCTAGCCTTCTCCAAGCTGCTTTCCACTCAAATCATCTTTCCACCATATCCAAATATGTGAGAGAGAGTTGAGTGTTGGGGAGAATATCATTTGAAGCACAAGAGCAAGGAGTTCATCATCAACACACCATCTATTACCTTTTGGAGAGTGGTGTCTCCTAGATTGCTTAGGTGTCACTTGGGAGCCTCCGTCAAGATTGTGGAGTTGAACCAAGGAGTTTGTAAGGGCAAGGAGATTGCCTACTTCATGAAGATCTGATAACCCACAAGTATAGGGGATAAATTGTAGCCTCTTTCGATAAGTAAGAGTGTCAAACCCAACGAGGAGCTAAAGGTAGAACAAATATTCCCTCAAGTTCTATTGACCACCGATACAACTCTACGCACGCTTAACGTTTGCTTTACCTAGAACAGGTATGAAACTAGAAGTACTTTGTAGGTGTTGTTGGATAGATTTGCAAGATAATAAAGAGCACGTAAATAAAAGCTGGGCGCTGTTTAGATAAAGACACAACTAAGTTAGTTTTAGTAGAGAGCTTTTTGTCACGAGAAAGTTATTTGTCCCTAGGCAATTGATAACTAGACCGGTAATCACTATTACAATTTTATTTGAGGGAGAGGCATAAGCTAACATACTCTCTCTTCTTGGATCATATGCACTTATGATTGGAACTCTAGAAAGCATCCGCAACTACTAAAGATCATTAAGGTAAAACCCAACCATAGCATTAAAGTATCAAGTCCTCTTTATTCCCATACGCAATGACCCACTTATCCGTGTTTGTGTTTCAGTCACTCACGCAACGGAGACAATAAGAAAACCATGTACATATTGCAAACCCTACAGTGGGGGTCCCTCACGCTTGCGCGACATGAAGAGCACCATAGGACAACACCAATAATAAAACATGCAACTCAAACCAATCATGATCATCAATTAATTCATAGGACAAAACGGATCTACTCAAACATCATAGGATAGCCATACATCATTGGGAAATAATATTAGCGTTGAGCACCATGTTTAAGTAGAGATTACAGAGGGAAAAAGAGGGGTTACACCGCTGCATAGAGGGGGGAAGAGTTGGTGATGACAGCGGTGAATTTGTTGGTGTAGATTGCGGTGACGATGATGGCCCCGGCGGCACTCCGGTGCCACCGGAAGCGAGGGGAAGAGAGAGCCCCTTCTTCTTCTTCTTCTTCTTCTTCCTTGGCCTTCTCCCTAGGTTGGAGAAGGGTTCTCCCTCTAGTCCTTGGCCTCCATGGCGGTGGAGGGGCGAGAGCCCCTCCGAGATTGGATCTGTCTCTCTATCTCTCTCTGTTCTGTGCTCCAGATTCTGGCCTTTCACCGTTTCTTATATTCCCGGATATTCGTAACTCCGATTGGGATGAATTTTGGACACGATCTCTATCCGGATATTAGATTTCTTGCGGCGAAAGAAGGGCTCCAATCGCCTTACAGGGTGTCCACGAATGTCAAGGGCGTGCCTGCCTGCCTCGTGGCCTCCTCGGGCATCGTCTCGCGTTGATTCCACTTCCCAAAATTCACATATATTCCAAAAAAAAATCTCCATCAATTTTTATCCCGTTTGGACTCCGTTTGATATGGATTTTCTGCAAAACAAAAAATATGCAACAAACACGAACTAGCACTAGGCACTTGATCAATATGTTAGTCCCAAAAATAGTATAAAAAGTTTCCATAAGTATGTAAAAGTTGTAGAATATTGGCATGGAACAATAAAAAATTATAGATACGACGGAGACGTATCAGCATCCCCAAGCTTAATTCCTGGTCGTCCTCGAGTAGGTAAATGATAAAAAAGATAATTTTTGATGTGGAATGCTACCTGGCATAATATTGATCATGTAATCTAATCATGGCATGAATATTAAGACATGAGTGATTCAAAACAATAGTCTATCATTTGACTTTAAGACAATAATACTTCAAGCATACTAATAAAGCAATCATGTCTTTTCAAAATAACATGGCCAAAGAAAGTTATCCCTACAAAATCATATGGTCTGGCTATGCTCCATCTTCACCACACAAAGTATTTAAATCATGCACAACCCCGGTTTCAGCCAAGCAATTATTTCATACTTTAGTATTCTCAAACTTTTTCAACTTTCACGCAATACATGAGCATGAGCCATGGATATAGCACTATAGGTGGAATAGAATATGATGGTGGAGGTTTTGTGGAGAAGACAAAAAGGAGAAAGTCTCACATCGACGCGGCTAATCAACGGGCTATGGAGATGCCCATCAATTTGTGTCAATGCAAGGAGTAGGGATTTCCATGCAACGGATGCATTAGAGCTATAAGTATATGAAAGCTCAAATTAAAAACTAAGTGGGGGTGCATCCAACTTGCTTGCTCATGAAGACCTCAGGCATTTGAGGAAGCCCATCATCGGAATATACAAGCCAAGTTCTATAATGAAAATTCCCACTAGTATATGAAAGTGATAACTCAAGAGACTCTCTATATGAATAACATGGTGCTACTCTGAAGCACAAGTGTGGTAGAAGGATAGTAACATTGTCCCTTCTCTCTTTTCTCTCATTTTTTTATTTTTTTGGTGGCCTTCTTTGGCCTCTTTTTTTGGGCTTCTTTGGCCTCTTTTATTTCTCATAAAGTCCGGAGACTCATCCCAAATTGTGAGGGAATCACTACTTCCATCATCCTTTCCTCACATGGGACAATGCTCTAATAATGATGATCATCACACTTTTATTTACTTACAACTCAATATTACAACTCGATACTAGAACAAAATATGACTCTATATGAATGCCTCTGGCAGTGTACCAGGATGTGCAATGATCTAGCATAGAAAAGATATCAAAAAAGGGACAAGCCATGAAAACATCATGCTAGCTATCTTACGATCATGCAAAGGAATATGACAATGAATGCTCAAGTCATGTATATGATGATGATGGAAGTTGCATGTCAATATATCTTGGAATGGCTATGGAAATGCCATGATAGGTAGGTATGGTGGCTGTTTTGAGGGAGATATAAGGAGGCTTATGTGTGATAGAGCGTATCATATCACGGGGTTTGGATGCACCAGCGAAGTTTGCACCAACTCTCGAGGTGAGAAAGGGAAATGCATAGTGCCGAAGAGGCTAGCAATGATGGAAGGGCGAGAGTGCGTATAATCCATGGACTCAACATTAGTCATAAAGAACTCACATACTTATTGCAAAAAATTATTAGCCATCGAAACAAAGTACTAAACGCATGCTCCTAGGGGAAGGGTTGGTAGGAGTTAACCATCGCACGATCCCGAACTACACACAAAGGATGACAATCAAAAAATAAATCATGCTCCGACTTCGTTACATAACGGTTCACCATGCGTGCATGCTTCGGAAATCACAAACCTCAACACAAGTATTTCTACTAATCCACAACTACTCACTAGCACAACTCTAATATCACCACCTTTATATCGCAAAACTATTGCAAGGAATCAAACATATCATATTCAGTGATCTACAAGTTTATGTAGGATTTTATGACTAACTATGTAAATGACCAATTCATGTCATCTCTCTAAATAGATACAAGTGAAGCAAGAGAGTTTAATTCTTTCTACAAAAGAGATGCCCATGCTCTAACAAATATAAGTGAAGCAAAAGATCATTCTACAAATGGCAGTTTTCTATCTGAAGAGAAACAGGCAATCCATACTTCAAATGATATAAGTGAAGCACATGAAGCATTTTATAAAGCCATACTCAAAAGATATAAGTGAAGTGCAATGAGAATTCTATAAATCAACCAAGGGCTATCTCAAACCAGCATGGTGAATAAAAGAAAAGTGAAAACGAAATGCAAAAGACGCTCCAAGATTTGCACATATCACATAAACAATACGAATCCGCAAACATACCGATATTTGTTGAAGAAAGATGGGATGCCTTCCGGGGCATCCCCAAGCTTAGACGCTTGAGTCTCCTTGAATATTTACTTGGGGTTCCTTGGGCATCCCCAAGCTTGAGCTCTTTCCTCTCCTCCTTCTCCTCACATCGAGACCTCCTCGATCTTCGAACACTTCATCCACACAAAACTCAACAGAAAACTCGGTAAGATCCGTTAGTATAATAAAGCAAATCACTACTCTAAGTACTGGTGCAAACCAATTAATATTTTGTTTTTGCATTGTAGCTATTGTAATATAACTTTTCCATGGCTTAATCCACTGATAGGAATCGATAGTTTCATCAAAACATGTAAACTATGCATCAAAAACAGAATCTGTCTTAAACAAGACAGTCTATAGACATTCACCATACTTATGTTACTCCAAAAATTCTTCCAAAATTATGAAAAATAAAAAAATTGCATAGAAAGACAGTGCAAAAAGTTTCAGAACCGGTTGACGTTCCAGTAAAAAATGTAAAAAATTGCACTATAGCCAAAGTTTCTGTCCTGCACCGCACAAACCAACAAGTACTGTAAACATCCTAAAGGCAAACCTTGGCACATTATTTTTATTATACAATGGAATTGTACAAGGGGATAATTATTTTGTTGAAATTTTTTTGTCATCAAGATTCACCAAGTTTCCGTGAGTATGAACAAAGTTCAAGGGTAGCTCCCACTTTAACAATGCTCGTCTTTCTCACTTTTGCTTTTCTTTTTGAAAAAGTTTTAGGTTCCCCTCTTTATTTTTTTGTTTTTAAACTTTATAAAAGCACTCAATAGAAATAAATGACTCTCTAAAACTTCCGGGTTGTCTCCCTGGTAGCGCTTTCTTTAAAGCCATTAAGATAGGCATAAAGTGCTCAAGTAATGGATCCACCCGGATCCCAAGGTATATCAAAGCCAATTTTAATTAACAATGATTTGGAATTTAGTAATTAGCACAAAGTAACATATATCATGCAACAATGATGTCTAACTCTCTTCCTATGCATCGGCATGTCATAAAAGAAAAATTCATGCACACAAAGTAAAGGCCAATACATAGCATAAGCAGTTTCTTGCAATTTTATCACATTGGAAACATAGAGAGGTGAAGATATAGTTCCTCTCTCATAATAATTGCAAGTAGGAGCAGTAAGCACATGCATATTATATCTATGAAAATCATCATGTGTAGAAGTAAAACACAACCCATGAATATAATCCTTAATAAGCACAAACTTCTCCGATATAGTGTAGTTTGGAGAATTCAAAAAGATAATAGGACTATCATGCGTGGGTACAATAACAACAATTTCATGTTTAACATAAGGAACTATAGCAAGTTCATCTCCATAAGCATAATTCATATTGGCATCTTGGCCACAAGCATAGCAAGCATCATCAAAAAGGGATATTTCAAAAGAATCTACGGGATCATAACAATCATCATAGCAATCATCCTTCGATAAGCATGATGGGAAATTAAACAATGTATGAGTTGAAGAGTTACTCTCATTAGAAGGTGGGCACGGGTAGCTAATCCGCTCTTCCTCCTTTTGTTCTTCGCTCTCCTCATCATCTTTTTCATCCAATGAGCCCACAGTTTCATCAATTCCTTCTTCCATAGACCCCTGCAAAATATTAGTCTCTTCTTGGACATCAGAGATTTTCTCAATAAATTCATCAATATCGGAATTGAATTGATAATTCTCATAGCAATATTTAAGTATAGAAAAAATTTCAGGTTTGTAAACAGCATCATCAAGATTTTCACACTCTTTAAACAAAGATTCAATTTCATAAGCACCCATAAAAGCAACGAATTCTTCTATTTGTTCCACATCATAGTAATCATATATACCATTAGCATAAGAAGCCAAGGTTTTATCATCATTAAATTTGCATGAAAAGGGAAGGTGTGGAGCCTTCATCCTAGAGCAACAAGTATAATCATATCTCAAGCATAGTTGCCTAGCATACCAATACAACATATAAATTTGAACCCATAATAGTTTCCCTTTTTTAGTCAAGCGATAATCCCTAAAGTATTCACATTGATCCAACATGTCTCCAATTACAAAGTTGACTGGGGTTTTCTCAGGATTATCAAAGTAGTACATCATATCTTTCACATAATGAGCATCGAGGGTTTTAGGAGGTTCCCCATCTCCATGAGTAGCAAGTAAACCTAATTTTTTGGTATTCTGTGTTCCATATCCATAACTAAAGATAGAGAACAACTTAGAACATCAAATAAAAATTACTTAGTGATAAAGCAAACAAGCACACACAAGAATATTCACCCCATGCTATAACTCCCCGGCAACGATGCCAGAAAAAGGTCTTGATAACCCACAAGTATAGGGGATCAATAGTATCCTCTTTCGATAAGTAAGAGTGTCGAACCCAACGAGGAGCTAAAGGTAGAACAAATATTCCCTCAAGTTCTATCGACCACAGATACAACTCTACGCACGCTTAACGTTCGCTTTACCTAGAACAAGTATGAAACTAGATGTACTTTGTAGGTGTTGTTGGATAGGTTTGCAAGATAATAAAGAGAACGTAAATAAAAGCTAGGGGATGTTTAGATAAATACACAACTAAGTTAGTTTTAGTAGAGAGCCTTTTGTCACGAGAAAGTTATTTGTCCCTAGGCAATCGATAACTAGACCGGTAATCACTGTTGCAATTTTATTTGAGGGAGAGGCATAAGCTAACATACTTTATCTTCTTGGATCATATGCACTTATGATTGGAACTCTAGAAAGCATCCGCAAATACTAAAGATCATTAAGGTAAAACCCAACCATAGCATTAAAGTATCAAGTCCTCTTTATTCCCATATGTCATGACCCACTTATCTGTGTTTGTGTTTCAGTCACTCACGCAACGGAGACAATAAGCAAACCATGAACATATTGCAAACCCTACAGCGGGGATCCCTCATGCTTGCGCGACACGGAGAGCACCATAGGACAGCACCAATAATAAAACATGCAACTCAAACCAATCACGATCATCAATTAACTCATAGGACAAAATGGATCTACTCAAACATCATAGGATAGCCATACATCATTGGGAAATAATATATAGCGTTCAACACCATGTTTAAGTAGAGATTACAGAGGGTAAAAGAGGGGTTACACCGCTGCATAGTGGGGGGAAGAGTTGGTGATGACAGTGGTGAAGTTGTTGGTGTAGATTGCGGTGACGATGATGGCCTCGACGGCACTCCAGTGCCACCGGAAGCGAGGGGGAGAGAGCCCCCCTTCTTCTTCTTCACTGGCCTTCTCCCTAGGTGGGAGAAGGGTTCTCCCCCTGGTCCTTGGCCTCCATGGCAGCGGAGGGGTGAGAGCCCCTTCGAGATTGGATCTGTCTCTCTGTCTCTCTCTGTTCTGCGCTCCAGATTCTGCCCTTTCACCGTTTCTTATATTCCCGGAGATCCGTAACTCCGATTGGGCTGAATTTTGTACACGATCTCTATCCGGATATTAGCTTTCTTGCGGAGAAAGAAGGGCTCCAACGTCCTTACGGGGTGTCCACGAGGGTCAGGGGCGCATCCCCTGCCTCATGGCCCCCTCGGGCATCGTCTCGCGTTGATTCCACTTCCCAAAATTCACATATATTCCAAAAAAAATCTGCGTCAGTTTTTATCCCGTTTGGACTCCGTTTGATATGGATTTTCTGCGAAACAAAAAACATGCAACAAATAGGAACTGGGCACTTGATCAATATGTTAGTCCCAAAAATAGTATAAAAAGTTGCCAAACGTATGTAAAAGTTGTAGAATATTGGCATGGAACAATCAAAAATTATAGATACGATGGAGACGTATCAAGATCTACCCAAGTGAGGCAAGTCCTTCGTGGGCGATGGCCATGGTGGAGCCCTCTATGGACTCGCGCAACTATTACCCTTCGTGGGTTGAAGTCTCCATCAACATGGATGTACGATAGCACCACCTATCGGAACCACGCCAAAAATCTCCGTGTCTCCAATTTTGTTTGCACACTCCAATCCCATCACTTTACTTTCTTGCAACTTGCATGCTTTACTTTCCACTTCTCATATACTCTTGCTATGCTTGCTTGAAATGTATTGTGAATGTTTAAACTTGTGCTAAAACTCCACCTTAACTTAAAGAATTTAAAAACTACCATTTTTCTTTGTTGAGGGTCTAATCACCCCCTCTAGACACCTCTTATCGATCCTTTCAATTGGTATCAGAGCATGGGTCTCCATTGGTTTGGTTTAATCACCATTGGAGGAAGATGGGCGAGTCTACAATGGGGAATTTAGACGTAGAGTGCCTATACTTGATGGAGAGTTCTTTCATGCTTGGAAAAATGAGGTGCTTGAGATTTTCAATGAATATCATTTGAACAAGTACATTACTAGTCCTTGTGCGCCCCTAGTTGACCCCTTGCATCCTACCCCCGATGAGTCACTTAACATGACCCGCAATCTTAGGACTATTAACCTTATCATTAGAGGATGCCTAGAAATTTGATTGGTTGCTTGCCTACTCTTGATTGTGATTACACCATATGGAGATTACTTGAGGACCATTTTCCAAACTATTCGTTGAAAAATGTAGATGTGATTCTTCAAAAGTCCATTACTTTAAATAAAATGAATCCTAATGATCCCAAGTTTGGTGATCGTTTATTTGAGCTTCGTGGCCTTATGCGTGCCAAAGGATATGTTGGAATCATTAGTAACATCATCTCAGAAGTCATTAGAATTCATAAAGATGAATATTGCCATGGTCATACATCTAATGAATCACCCTCTCTAGGTAATGATCAATCACAAGATGATGTTGAACATGGATACTATGATGAGGATAATGATAGTGACTTTGATCTCGATGAGTCTATGAGACACTTTGGTCTTATGGCTAACCTTCGTGCTTACATGGCTGGGGGAAAGGAATGAGTTCTTGATAGTGGATCTACCGATCACATGACCAGAGACAAGTATATGTTTCGTGAGCTTGCTGAAAATGACGGCCCTCGAAAGTATGTCACTTTTGGTGATAACTCAAATGGTAAGGTGGTTAGCCTTGGTAAGGTGGCCATCTCACATGACAGCTCCATCCAAAATGTTATGCTCGTTGAATCTCTTGGCTATAATTTACTTTCCGTATATAGACTACCTGACTTTGGATTCAATGTCCTATTTACTGAAGTAGATTTCCAAGTGTTTCGAAGAGATAATCATAATATGGTCTTTACCGGTATACGTAGATGTGATCTATACATTGTTGATTTCACTAAAAAGGCTCAACCTAGAACCTGCTTAATTGCTAAATTTTCTAAAGGTTGGTTGTGGCATAGAAGGTTAGGTCATGTGGGCATGCAAAATCTTGATAAGCTTATAAAAGGTGATCATATCCTTGGAGTGAAAGATGCTATATTTGACAAGGATAGATTGTGCAATGCATGTCAAGCAGGAAAACAGGTTGGAGGAAGCCACCCCGTGAAAAACATCATGACCACAAGAAGACCGCTCGAGCTACTTCATATGGATCTTTTTGGTCCAAACGCCTACAAAAGTGTTGGTGGAAATTCGTTTGGTCTAGTCATAGTCGATGATTTTTCAAGATTTACGTGGGTGTTCTTTCTTGATGATAAGTCGCAGGTCCAAAAGGTTGATACGTCTCCAATGTATCTATAGTTTTTGATTGTTCCATGCTATTATATTATCTGTTTTGGATGTTTAATGGGCTTTAATGTACTCTTTTATATTATTTTTGGGACTAACCTATTAATCAAAGGCCCAGTGCAAATTGTTGTTTTTTTGCCTATTTCCGTGTTTCGCAGAAAAGGAATATCAAACGGAATCCAAACAGAATGAAACCTTCGCGAGGATCTTTCTTGGAACAAACGCAATCCAAGAGACTTGGAGTGGAAGTCAGAGACGCAAAGAGGCGACCACGAAGCAGGAGGGCGCGCCCAGGGGGGTAGGCGCGCCCCCACCCTCGTGGGCCCCTCGTAGCTCCACCGACCTACTTATTTCGCCTATATATACTCTTATACCCTGAAAGCATCCAGGGGAGCACGAAACCACTTTTCTACCGCCGCAACCTTCTGTACCCGTGCGATCCCATCTTGGGGCCTTTTCCGGCGCTCCGCCGGAGGGGGATTCGATCACGGAGGGCTTCTACATCAGCACCATAGCCTCTTCGATGATGTGTGAGTAGTTTACTATAGACCTTCGGGTCCACAGTTATTAGCTAGATGGCTTCTTCTCTCTCTCTCTCTCTCTTTGATTCTCAATACAAAGTTCTCCTCGATGTTCTTGGAGATCTATTCAATGTAATACTTTTTGCGGTATGTTTGCCGAGATCCGATGAATTGTGGGTTTATGATCAAGATTATCTATGAGCAATATTTGATTCTTCTCTGAATTCTTATATGCATGATTTGTTATCTTTGCAAGTCTCTTTGAATTATCGGTTTAGTTTGGCCTACTAGATTGATCTTTCTGGCAATGGGAGAAGTGCTAAGCTTTGGGTTCAATCTTGTAGTGTCCTTTCCCAGTGACAGTAGGGGCAGCAAGGCACGTATTGTATTGTTGCCATCGAGGATAAAAAGATGGGGTTTATATCATATTGCTTGAGTTTATCCCTCTACATCATGTCATCTTGCCTAATGCGTTACTCTATTCTTATGAACTTAATACTCTAGATGCATGCTGGATAGCGGTCAATGTGTGGAGTAATAGTAGTAGATGCAGAATCGTTTTGGTCTACTTGACATGGACGTGATGCCTATATTCATGATCATGCCTAGATATTCTCATAACTATGCACTTTTCTATCAATTGCTCGGCAATACTTTGTTCACCCACCGTAATCTATGCTATCATGAGAGAAGCGACTAGTGAAACCTATGGCCCCCGGGTCAATTTTACATCATATTAGTTTCCTGTCAACTAGCTATTTCTGTCGCCGTCTATTTTGCAATATATACAACAAAAATACCAAAAATATTTATCTTATTATCTTTACCAGATCTCACTTTTGCAAGTGGCCGTGAAGGAATTGAAAACCCCTTTATTGCGTTGGTTGCAAGGTTCTTGATTGTTTGTGCGGGTACTAGGCGAGTTGCGTGTAGTCTCCTACTAGATTGATACCTTGGTTCTCAAAAACTAATCGGAAATACTTACGCTACTTTGCTGCATCACCCTTTCCTCTTCAAGGGAAAACCAACACATGCTCAAGAGGTAGCAAAGATCTTTAAGAACTTCGCTAATAAGGCCCAAAATCAATTTGAAGTGAAGATCAAGAAGGTTCGCAGCGACAATAGAACAGAGTTCAAGAATGCAAATGTGGACACCTTTCTTGATGAAGAAGGGATTTCACATGAGTTCTCTGCTACGTACACGCCTCAACAAAATGGAGTTGTTGAGAGAAAGAACCAGACTCTTATTGAGATGGCAAGAACGATGCTTGATGAGTACAAGACGCCAAAACACTTTTGGGCGGAAGCGGTTGAGATAGCTTGTCATGCAACAAATCATCTATATCTTCACAAGCTACTCGGCAAGATAACATACGAGGTTCTCACCGGTAATAAACCCCAAGTTGGATACTTTCAAGTATTCGACTCAAAGTGCTATATTCTTGACAAGCATCGTCATTCTAAATTTGCTCCTAAATCTCATGAGGGTTTCCTACTCGGTTAGGGCTCAAATTCTCACACTTACCATGTCTAGAACAATGTCACCCGAAAGGTTGAAGAGACGGTAGATGTGAAGTTTGATGATCTAACGGCTCGCAAGTAGAGCAATTGCCAATTGATGTAGGAGACAAAGACCCTTCAGAAGCAATCCAAGACTTTCCTATTGGCAAGATTCGCCCAACGGAGGTGAAGGAGAGTACCTCGTCCGTCCAAGTGGAAGCTTCTACCTCACGACAAGGTAAACCACAAGTTGACTCGGAGGCATCCACAAGTGGGACATGCCAAGATGAAGAAAACGAGGATGTACACCAAGATGAACCTCATCAACCCCCTTCTCCACCTCCATGATAGAACAACAACATTAACAATGAAGAAGTCCAAGAGGAAGAACAAGATGATGAAGAGGATGTTCCACCCCGACCCAAACAAAAGCTCTCACGAGTTAGAGCAAGAGTTTCAAGAGATCATTGCTACCTCTTGAGCACTGCGTTGGTTTTCCCCAAAGAGGAAGGGATGATGCAGCAAAGTAGCGTAAGTATTTCCCTCAGTTTTTAAGAACCAAGGTATTAATCCAGTAGGAGGCTACGCGCCAGTCCCTCGTACCTGCACAAAACAAATAAATCCTCGCAACCAACGCGATAAGGGGTTGTCAATCCCTACATGGCCACTTACGAGAGTGAGATCTGATAGATATGATAAGATAATATTTTTGGTATTTTTGTGATAAAGCTGCAAAGTAAAATAAAAGCAAAGGAAATAACTAAGTATTGGGAGATTAATATGATGAAGATAGACCTGGGGGCCATAGATTTCACTAGTGGCTTCTCTCGAGAGCATAAGTATTCTACGGTGGGTGAACAAATTAATTGTTGAGCAATTGACAGAATTGAGCATAGTTATGAGAATATCTAGGTATGAACATGTATATAGGTATCACGTCCGAGACAAGTAGACCGACTACTGCCTGCATCTACTACTATTACTCCACTCATCGACCGCTATCCAGCATGCATCTCGAGTATTAAGTTAATGAAAACGGAGTTACGCCTTAAGCAAGATGACATGATGTAGAGGGATAAACTTATGCAATATGATGAAAACCCCATCTGGTTATCCTTGATGGCAACAATACAATACGTGCCTTGCTGCCCCTACTGTCACTGGGAAAGGACACCGCAAGATTGAACCCAAAGCTAAGAACTTCCCCCATTGCAAGAAAGATCAATCTAGTAGGCCAAACCAGACTAATAATTCGAAGAGACTTGCAAAGATAACCAATCATACATAAAAGAATTCAGAGAAGATTCAAATATTGTTCATAGATAGACTTGATCATAAACCCACAATTCATTGGTCTCAACAAACACACCACAAAAAGAAGATTACATCAAAAAGATCTCCACAAGAGAGGGGGAGAACATTGTATTGAGATCCAAAAAGAGAGAAGAAGCCATCTAGCTAATAACTATGGACCCATAGGTCTGAGGTAAACTACTCACACTTCATCGGAGGGGCTATGGTGATGATGTAGAAGCCCTCCGTGATCGATGCCCCCTCTGGCGGAGCTCCGGAACAGGCCCCAAGATGGGATCTCATGGATACAGAAAGTTGCGGCGGTGGAATTAGGGTTTTGGCTTCGTATCTGATCGTTTGGGGGTACATAGGTATATATAGGAGGAAGGAGTACGTCGGTGGAGCAACAGGGGGCCCACGAGGGTGGAGGGCGCGCCTAGGGGGGTAGGTGCGCCCCCTACCTCGTGGCCTCCTCTTTTGTGTCTTGACATAGGGTCCAAGTCTCCTGGGTCTTGTTCAGTGAGAAAATCACGTTCCCGAAGGTTTCATTCCGTTTGGACTCCGTTTGATATTCCTTTTCTTCGAAACCCTAAAACAGGCAAAAAACAGCAATTCTGGGCTGGGCCTCCGGTTAATAGGTTAGTCCCAAAAATAATATAAAAGTGGATAATAAAGCCCAATAATGTCCAAAACAGTAGATAATATAGCATGGAGCAATCAAAAATTATAGATACGTTGGAGACGTATCAAGCATCCCCAAGCTTAATTCCTACTCGTCCTCGAGTAGGTAAATTATAAAAACAGAATTTTTGATGCGGAGTGCTACTTGGCATAATTTTAATGTAATTCTTCTTAATTGTGGTATGAATATTCAGATCTGAAAGATTCAAGACAAAAGTTCATATTGGCATAAAAATAATAATACTTCAAGCATACTAACAAAGCAATTATGTCTTCTCAAAATAACACGGCCAAAGAAAGTTCATCCCTACAAAATCATATAGTTTAGTCATGCTCCATTTTCGTCACACAAGAATGCTCTCATCATGCACAACCCCGATGACAAACCAAGCAATTGTTTCATACTTTAGTAATCTCAAACCTATAAACTTTCACGCAATATATGAGCGCGAGGCATGGACATAGCACTATGAGTGGAATAGAATATGATGAGGGGGGTTATGTGGAGAAGACAAAAGGAGAAAGTCTCACATCAACGAGGCTAATCAATGGGCTATGGAGATGTCCACCGATTGATGTTAATGCAAGGAGTAGGGATTGCCATGCAACAGATGCACTAGAGCTATAAATGTATGAAAGCTCAACAAAAGAAACTAAGTGGGTGTGCATCCAACTTGCTTGCTCATGAAGACCTAGGGCACTTGAGGAGGCCCATTGTTGGAATATACAAGCCAAGTTATATAATGAAAATTCCCACTAGTATATGAAAGCGACAAAACAAGAGACTCTCTATAATGAAGATTACGGTGCTACTTTGAAGCACAAGTGTGGCAAAGGATAGTAACATTGTCCCTTCTCTCTTTTTCTCTCATTTTTTTATTTGGCCTTTCTCTCTTTTTTTATTTATGGCCTTTCTCTTTTTTTTTTAATTCCTCGCTTGGGACAATGCTCTAGAAAATGATGATCATCACACTTCCATTTATTTACAACTCAATGATTACAACTCGATACTAGAACAAAAGATGACTCTATATGAATGCCTCCGGCGGTGTACCAGGATATGCAATGGACCAAGAGTGACATGTATGAAAGAATTATGAACGGTGGCTTTGCCACAAATACTATGTCAACTACATGATCATGCTAAGCAATATGACAATAATGAATGTGTCATGATAAACGGAATGGTGGAAAGTTGCATGGCAATATATCTCAGAATGGCTATGGAAATGCCATAATAGGTGGGTATGGTGGCTGTTTTGAGGAAGATATAAGGAGGTTTATGTGTGAAAGAGCGTATCATATCACGGGGTTTGGATGCACCGGCGAAGTTTGCGCCAACTCTCAATGTGAGAAAGGGCAATGCACGGTACCGAAGAGGCTAGCAAGGATGGAAGGGTGAGAGTGTGTATAATCCATGGACTCAACATTAGTCATAAAGAACTCACATACTTATTGCAAAAATCTACAAGTCATCAAAAACATGGCACTATGCGCATGCTCCTAGGGGGGATAGATTTGTAGGAAAAGACCATCGCTCGTCCCCGACCGCCACTCATAAGGAGGACAATCAAATAACACCTCATGTTTCAAATTTGTTACATAACGTTTACCATACGTGCATGCTACGGGACTTGCAAACTTCAACACAAGCATTTCTCAATTTCACAACAACTCAACTAGCACGACTTTGATATTATTACCTCCATATCTCAAAACAATCATCAAGCATCAAACTTCTCTTAGTATTCAAAACACTCATAAGAAAATTTTACTAATCTTGAATACCTAGCATATTAGGATTTTAAGAAAATTACGATGCTATTTAAGACTCTCAAAATAATCTAAGTGAAGCATGAGAGATCAATAGTTTCTATAAAACAAATCCACCACCGTGCTCTAAAAGATATAAGTGAAGTACTAGAGCAAAACTATATAACTCAAAAGATATAAGCAAAGCACATAGAGTATTCTAACAAATTACAAATCATGTATGGCTCTCTTAAAAGGTGTGTACAGCAAGGATGATTGTGATAAACTAAAAAGTAAAGACTCAAATCTTACAAGACGCTCCAAGCAAAACACATATCATGTGGTGAATAAAAATATAGCTCCAGGTAAAGTTACTGATAGAAGTAGACGAAAGAGGGGATGCCTTCCGGGGCATCCCCAAGCTTTGGCTTTTAGGTGTCCTTAGATTATCTTGGGGGTGCCATGGGCATCCCCAAGCTTAGGCTCTTTCCACTCCTTGTTCCATAATCCATCAAATCTTTACCCAAAACTTGAAAACTTCACAACACAAAACTCAAAGTAGAAAATCTCGTGAGCTCCGTTAGCGAAAGAAAACAAAATACCACTTCAAGGTACTGTAATTAACTCATTATTTATTTATATTGGTGTTAAAACTACTGTATTCCAACTTCTCTATGGTTTACAAACTATTTTACTAGCCATAGATTCATCAAAATAAGCAAACAACACACGAAAAACAGAATCTGTCAAAACCAGAACAGTCTGTAGTAATCTGTAGCTAGCGCAATATCTGGAACACCAAAAATTCTAAAATAAATTGATGGACATGAGGAATTTATCTATTAATCATCTTGTGACGCCCGGATAATTAGACTACAGTAATCCCAAGCTAAGGATGCCACGTCACCTCCATTACTGTGATTAAACTCACGTTGATTCGAACCCGATTCAAATTCAAATTTAAAATATAGGCAAACAATAAAAGTTTTCAAATAATAAAACTAAAATGTTCTGGTGGTGCCAAATAATGCGCAGGTAATTATGGTGGGGAAACCACACTTGTATAAAATATGTAAATACTCAAAATGAATATAATAGTAGCAAAACAATTAGTTAAATGATTATAAAATAATAAACAATTACAAATGGTTTTATATTAGGTGCCAAGTTAATTGCGGTAGTGGCATAAGTATTAAAAATATTTTAGGTGCAACTTGGGTTTTTCATAAACACCGAAATTTAAATAAAACAGAAAAGAGAAAAGAAATAAAATAGAAAAACAAACTAACAAAAAAAAAAG
>NC_057797.1:54282507-54289911 GCF_018294505.1 Triticum aestivum | reverse complement strand
ACTGCCTCCCCGTCGCCCTCGCGTCCCCGTCCTCCTCCCCAACGACGCCCCGACGCCAACGCCGTTCGCCGTTGCTGCCACCTCGCCCCGCCGTCGCGTACCCCCCTGCATCGGGCCTTCCCTTCAACGCGGGTGAGCAACCCCCCCGGTCGTCCTCCTCTCTCCGTGAGGCAGCCACCACATCCCGCGGCTCCCCCCCACCATGGCCACGGCCTAGCTGCGCTCGTGCCGCGCCGGCCACGCCCGACGCGCACGCCCGCGCATCGCCTCCCTCTCCGGCCGTGCTCACCACCGCCACTCCCGCCAAGCACCGCCGCTCCCCACGGCCCTACTCGCCTGCCCGCGCGCGCCCGTCATGGCCGCGTCCGGCCACTACCCTCCGCCCCACCTCTGTAGTTCCGTCGCCGCCGTCGGCCGGACCCTGCTCCGGCAATGGCCTCGCCATGGCCACTGACCTCCCCTGCACCGGTGCCCTGCCGGGTCCGCCAGTACTGGGCGTGCGCCCGCTCGGGCGCGTCCGACGCCCCCGCCCGCTATCGGTGCCCGTTGGCCCGACCTGCTAGGGCCTCTGTGCCACTGACCAGAGGGGCCCAACGCATATAACGTTTTAACAAAAAAAAAATGTAAAAGAAAATAATAAATAAATAATAAAAATTAAAATATTAATTAATTAACTAAAGAATTAATTAACGTAACTAATCCTGATTAAATTAATCTAATCACTAGTTAACTTAATTAAAACTTGATTAGCCTGTTCAGTCTATGACATGCGGACCCCACCTGTCAGGGTTGACTCAGTCAACCCTGTTGACTGCTGACGTCAGCATGACATCATGCTGACGTCATAAATACATTTTTTTCGAATTAATTAATTAATTAATTAAATTCCAGAAATTAATAAAATCTTTTAAAAATCATATCTTTTAATCCGTAACTCGGATTAAAATATTTTCAACATGAAAGTTGCTCAGAACGACGAGACGAATCCGGATACGCAGTCCGTTCGTCAGCCACACACCCCTAACCTATCGAACCTGCAACTTTTCCCCTCCGGCTCCTCTGCCCGAAAACCCTAAACACCGGGGATACTTTCCCGGATGTTTCCCCCTTAACCAGTACCTCCTCGTACCACGTTAGGGCACGCCTAGCATCGCTTCTTGACATGTCATGCATCGATATGCATCTGTTTACCTTGTATTCATTGTTTCTTCCCCCTCTTCTCTCCGGTAGACTACGAGACCGACGCTGCTGCTGGCCAGTTCGACTACGGAGTTGACGACCCCTCTCTCTTGCCAGAGCAACCAGGCAAGCCCCCCCTTTGATCACCAGATATCGCCTATTCTATTCTATACTGCTTGCATTAGAGTAGTGTAGCATGTTACTGCTTTTCGTTAATCCTATTCTGATGCATAGCCTGTCTTTGCTGCTACAGTCATTGATACCTTACCCGCAATCCTAAATGCTTAGTATAGGATGCTAGTGTTCCATCAGTGGCCCTACACTCTTGTCCGTCTGCCATGCTATACTACTGGGCTGTGATCACTTCGGGAGGTGATCACGGGCATATACTATATACTTTACACTGTTACATTACCTGTGATACTGTTCGGAGTTGGGGGCTGAAGGGGCAGGTGGTTCCATCCCGGTAGAGGTGGGCCTGGGTTCCCGACGGCCCCCGACTGTTACCTTGTGGCGGAGCGGCAGGGCAGGTTGAGACCACCTAGGAGACAGGTGGGCCTGGCCCTGTTCGGCATTCGCGGATACTTAACACGCTTAACGAGATCTTGGTATTTGATCTGAGTCTGGCTACGAGCCTATACGCACTAACCATCTACGTGGGAGTAGTTATGGGTATCCCGACGTCGTGGTATCAGCCGAAGCACTTCAGACGTCAGCGACGGAGCGGCGCGCGCCGGATTGGAACGTAAGCCTGCTCTTGTATTAAGGGGGCTAGTTCCGCTTTCGGCCGCGTACGCAACGTGCAGGTGTGCTATGGGCGAAGGGCCCAGACCCCTGTGCGCTTAGGTTTAGACCGGCGTGCTGGCCTCTCTGTTTTGCCTAGGTGGGGCTGCGACGTGTTGATCTTCCGAGGCCGGGCATGACCCAGGAAAGTGTGTCCGGCCAAATGGGATCGAGCGTGTTGGGCTATGTGGTGCACCCCTGCAAGGAAGTTAATCTATTCGAATAGCCATGATCTTCGGTAACAGGACGACTTGGAGTTGTACCTTGACCTTATGACAACTAGAACCGGATACTTAATAAAACACACCCTTCCAAGTTCCACAGACAACCCGGTGATCACTTTTCTACAGGGCGACGAGGAGAGGATCGCCGGGTAGGATTATGCTATGCGATGTTACTTGGAGATGCTACTTGGAGGACTTCAATCTACTCTCTTTTACTTGATGCAAGACGAAGGTGACCAGAAGCGTAGTCTTCGACAGGATTAGTTATCCCCCTCTTATTCTGGCATTCTGCAGTTCAGTCCACTGATTTGGCCTCCTTACACATATACCCATGCATATGTAGTTTAGTTCCTTGCTTGCGAGTACTTTGGATGAGTACTCACGGTTGCTTTCTCCCTCCTTTTTCCCCCTTTTCTTTCTTTCTGGTTGTCGCAACCAGATGCTGGAGTCCAGAAGCCAGACGCCACCGTCGACGACGAACCCTACTACACCGGAGGTGCCTACTACTACGTGCAGCCCGCTGACGACGACCTGGAGTAGTTTAGGAGGATCCCAGGCAGGAGGCCTGCGCCTCTTTCGATCTGTATCCCAGTTTGTGCTAGCCTTCTTAAGGCAAACTTGTTTAACTTATGTCTGTACTCAGATATTGTTGCTTCCGCTGACTCGTCTATGATCGAGCACTTGTATTCGAGCCCTCGAGGCCCCTGGCTTGTATTATGATGCTTGTATGACTTATTTTATTTGTAGAGTTGTGTTGTGATATCTTCCCGTGAGTCCCTGATCTTGATCGTACACATTTGCGTGCATGATTAGTGTACGATTGAATCGGGGGCGTCACAAGTTGGTATCAGAGCCGACTGCCTATAGGAATCCCCCTTCCAACTCCTTGGCCGCAGTCGAGTCTAGACTTTACAAAACTTTTACTAACTTGGCTGTGTGCCTTACGGGCCCACGTCGCCATTGGGTGGTACTAGGATCTTTTACTCCTCGACCTTTACTCTGGGACTCTGAACTCTCTTCTACTCGGGTTAAACGATTTCTATTAAAATCTGACTTTAGGTTCTCGAAAATACTTTCTCCCGGATAGCCCCTTCAGTCCAGGTGATCGCCGACTGCACCAGAAGATTTCGAAGTTACTCGCCGAAACTCTTTTGAGACTTTGTGTCCGTTGCTTTTGCAATTCCCTACCATCGAAATATCCCTATGGGTAAATACATACACTTGACGTTCTTACTTTTATTCCCAGTTGATCTTGTTATTACAAGATACCCCGAAATTCTCTCTATTGATCCGAGAATATCTTGTGCCTACTGTCTTGCAATTCCTTGTCACCTGAATACCCCTATGGATAATTCTCGCACTTGTCGAGTATCCGCTTATCCCCAGTTGTTCATGTGTTTCACAAAAGTCTTCAAAATAATATTCGATCTTCCGAAAATCCTCTAGAGCCTTTGGCTCTTGAAATTCTTGCTTGCTTGCATTATGGTTAATCCCATAAGTCTCGTAGTCTTAATGACATTCCTTGTCATTATCATTTTGAGTCCGTTGACTCAATATGTTTGCGAATACACGCAATCATCATTGATCCTTATAAATTAATTTTCCGGCTGAGCTGCCATCCTTTTAACTGGAATTGGTTCTCGACCAATCCAATTATCGTTGATTATACCCTAAGGCTATTCAACTTATCCATCCCTAATCAGAGCATTGCTCCTGATCCCTTGATTTAGAAATCATAATTCCTTTGCATTTGACAATTGAGTTAGTCAGTTGTTTCTATAATCTGATCTCCTTGCATTCTTCTCCCTCTAGTTGAGTACCGATACTCGTATCAGATCCTTTGTGGACCATCAAGTCCTTTGTTGGATTGTTATCCGACAGTGTCCTTCACATTTGATCACTTTATGGGTTCTTCCCCTGATACATAATGCCTTTGTTAAGTTGTATCCTCCGCTTGGCCAACCTTACTCTGCTTTCGGGCTTGTGTTATTTACTCTTGAAACTTGTGGTATATGCCTCTAAGAAGCCCTATGGGTTGAACATATGCCTTCTCTAAACCGTGTGAACCCGAAAGTTTTCACGAGTCATACTCTTCTGGTGCTTCACCAGATAAAATTTCAACACTGCGACTTCATCGAACGTGAGAAGTGAATGGAAGGTTATACATTGAAGAAGTGGGAGTCGACCTTGAACTTGTGTTCATGCCCATGGACACGATGTAGATCTTATCATTAAGGATTCTCTTAAATGAATTATCCCTTTGGTATAAGTTCATCTTATATCTAGGATCTGGCCTTCTGCAATCATGGTTCCGACCATGATTGTTCTTCTTTGATCTCATTTCTCGGACAAGTTAAAACAATTGTCGTCTATGGATTAATACACCCGTCCAATCTTTACTTTGATCTTGTGTCGAGTATTACCCCCTGGTATCTCAAGATTATCATGGAACTGCATAACTTCTTATGAGTTCTTCATCAAGTGCTACCTTTCCACTGATTCCAATTTTTCACGGGCTCTGAGTTATTATACACTCAAAGACACCGATAACTGAATCGAGTTCGCATTGCGATTCAACAAGTATTTGAACCCATCACTGCCTACAAATTTATTAATCCTTCAAGTCATTCCTAGCCTGATCGGCTATATCATTATCGAGCTAATTTTAACTGTGCTACCCGGTCCTTCTTCCCGGAGCACAATTTTCGACGATGAACTAACCTTACGTCGATCATCACCGTCATATCATTTCGCCTTGAACAACAAGCTTGGTTTCGAGTTTGTGTCGTACCCTTGGTTCCAATAACCTTTCACTTCATCATTACTTGACTTGATGTCGTTACCGATCGATTACATCTTCATGAACTCTCGCGACAAAGGTGTCGTGATCCTCAACATTCTGAGCTCATCCAGGATATCAATTGAATTCATGATGAGTAATAACATCCTTGCCCTCGATGAATTGTATTATCGTCGACCACTTTATTGCCTTCCCACCAACACAAGCTTGTTCATGTTTGGTGTTATACCTTGAGTTCCTTGCTATCCAGCAGTTGTTCTTCTTTACCTTGGAGTATTACCATCCTTTATGTCAAGAATGTTCTGAGATTTGTTCCACCTCTTGAGAATTCTTGACATAGAAATACTTCTCACCATCACCATTCTTTCTTGGTCCCCGTGTTATTACCAACAAGTGAACGGTGTTGTTTCGATTCTTTCCTTCTAGCAACCCTATCTCTTTGAAGTTAATGGTCGAAAGTTCATTCTTAGGCTATTGATTATTGCATCACCATTCTGACATTGGTCGTGCAACCCAACCCATATTTCGGGCGCACCTTTCAACCAATGTTTAATTGTGTATGTTTTCCTCGAGCATACTTCCTTATATCATTTGATCTGACAAATGTTATCTCCTTGTTCACTTAATTGTGGACATCCATCTTTTAGGAATCTCGGTGAATTGCCGTTGAGTTCACCAGACACCTCCTTGTCCTCTCCTTGGGTTAATGATGGACTCTTGATAACGGAAATCACTTCATAGTTCATTTCCCCGAGAACCCTACAATGTCATCTCGTCAATTTGCGTTGCACATTTTCTTCTCAGGTATCCTAAGTCTGAGGTATCCTGACACCAACCGGATCTGAATCTCGGTCAGATATGATGGTTGGGACATATCTCCAAGAGTTGTAACATTGATTTCTACGTGACCCGGTAACATGATGTCATGCCTAGCACCCCCCCCCCCTGGGTGGAGGACCTATCGTTAAAATTTCTTTTGCAAGGACAACCATTCTTCATGGAAGAAATTGTAAGACTTATTCTACAAGTTATTCCTGATGGATCCTTCGTGTTTCCAAAGTCTGATCTTCACATGAAGACCATGTCAATGCTATCTCGAAGCATGTCTGCGATACTCTGATTTTCAACAAGAACATCTGAAGCCCAATGCTAAATGTTTCTTGCTCAATTATCCGAACACCGTTGTATGGGTAATGTCATGAAATTTCTCTCCCCTTACCTAAAGGGTTTTCTACATTATATCCTGTCATGGATATCATGCTCTGCTTATCCTTGGGAAGGATATACCCCCGAAATATGTGTTTAAACACATTTTTCCTTTCCATTGTTCTGTTTAACCTAATGATCACATTTTCCTTTCCATGGGTCTGTTTGACCCTTCTTGTGACCTATATAATCTAAGGAGTGATGATCCCCTGCTTAGGTAAGCACCTCGTTGTACCACTCTGTAAGTAAGACCCTATTACTATTGTTGATGACATTCCGGTAACCACCGATGGACAAGAACCTTGCCTATTGGTCCGCCTCGTTCAACGAGCAGGAAAATGGTTCTCTTCGACCCTCGCCCTTGGTACCTATGTTGTTGCCGACATGACCCTCAGACTCTCCTCTGACATGCCTAGCTTGCATGATCACGCAAGACGTCTCCGCCCTTCCTACTTCTAACCCACATGGTGGGCCCATAACCCACAGGTCCACTGGATCGAAACCTGACCCTCCTATACACCCTATTGTCGAAGTTATTCCTCGCGCTTGGCTTCGTATTTTATTCACGGGCCACCTTCCTAATCCTCTATTCTGGTATCGGACACAATACTTATTCCTGTTGCTCTGAACCCCATTCACACTCTGTTTCAGGCAATGAACGATTGCCTATCCGCTTGAAACTTCTTATTGCACCGTCTTACTTTGCTCTCGATGTGTTTCATTTGTTCAACTCGAGAGATACTCATATGTTCATACTTGGGAAACCCCCAGAAGAATTTCCCTTGTAACATCCTATCGTTGTAGAGCTGCCCCTTACCTATTCGTAAGTACGTTGGAGTTCCCAAAGAAAAGGATGCCGACTTCACCATGATGACCTGAAGCAAAGAAATGAAGACATCAACGAAAGGGATCAACCTCTTCGAAAGGGAAGCCAAGACCGAGAAGACTCGTTAGGTTTTTCGCTACCAACACCTTCGCCCCTTACTCCACCGCTTAAATCTCGGGACGAGATTTCTTGTAGTGGAGGAGAATTGTGACGCCCGGATAATTAGACTACAGTAATCCCAAGCTAAGGATGCCACGTCACCTCCATTACTGTGATTAAACTCACGTTGATTCGAACCCGATTCAAATTCAAATTTAAAATATAGGCAAACAATAAAAGTTTTCAAATAATAAAACTAAAATGTTCTGGTGGTGCCAAATAATGCG
>NC_057797.1:54279689-54281047 GCF_018294505.1 Triticum aestivum | reverse complement strand
TTGACTGCTGACGTCAGCATGACATCATGCTGACGTCATAAATACATTTTTTTCGAATTAATTAATTAATTAATTAAATTCCAGAAATTAATAAAATCTTTTAAAAATCATATCTTTTAATCCGTAACTCGGATTAAAATATTTTCAACATGAAAGTTGCTCAGAACGACGAGACGAATCCGGATACGCAGTCCGTTCGTCAGCCACACACCCCTAACCTATCGAACCTGCAACTTTTCCCCTCCGGCTCCTCTGCCCGAAAACCCTAAACACCGGGGATACTTTCCCGGATGTTTCCCCCTTAACCAGTACCTCCTCGTACCACGTTAGGGCACGCCTAGCATCGCTTCTTGACATGTCATGCATCGATATGCATCTGTTTACCTTGTATTCATTGTTTCTTCCCCCTCTTCTCTCCGGTAGACTACGAGACCGACGCTGCTGCTGGCCAGTTCGACTACGGAGTTGATGACCCCTCTCTCTTGCCAGAGCAACCAGGCAAGCCCCCCCTTTGATCACCAGATATCGCCTATTCTATTCTATACTGCTTGCATTAGAGTAGTGTAGCATGTTACTGCTTTTCGTTAATCCTATTCTGATGCATAGCCTGTCTTTGCTGCTACAGTCATTGATACCTTACCCGCAATCCTAAATGCTTAGTATAGGATGCTAGTGTTCCATCAGTGGCCCTACACTCTTGTCCGTCTGCCATGCTATACTACTGGGCTGTGATCACTTCGGGAGGTGATCACGGGCATATACTATATACTTTACACTGTTACATTACCTGTGATACTGTTCGGAGTTGGGGGCTGAAGGGGCAGGTGGTTCCATCCCGGTAGAGGTGGGCCTGGGTTCCCGACGGCCCCCGACTGTTACCTTGTGGCGGAGCGGCAGGGCAGGTTGAGACCACCTAGGAGACAGGTGGGCCTGGCCCTGTTCGGCATTCGCGGATACTTAACACGCTTAACGAGATCTTGGTATTTGATCTGAGTCTGGCTACGAGCCTATACGCACTAACCATCTACGTGGGAGTAGTTATGGGTATCCCGACGTCGTGGTATCAGCCGAAGCACTTCAGACGTCAGCGACGGAGCGGCGCGCGCCGGATTGGAACGTAAGCCTGCTCTTGTATTAAGGGGGCTAGTTCCGCTTTCGGCCGCGTACGCAACGTGCAGGTGTGCTATGGGCGAAGGGCCCAGACCCCTGTGCGCTTAGGTTTAGACCGGCGTGCTGGCCTCTCTGTTTTGCCTAGGTGGGGCTGCGACGTGTTGATCTTCCGAGGCCGGGCATGACCCAGGAAAGTGTGTCCGGCCAAATGGGATCGAGCGTGTTGGGCTATGTGGTGCACCCCTGCA
>NC_057797.1:54257960-54279239 GCF_018294505.1 Triticum aestivum | reverse complement strand
TGATCTTCGGTAACAGGACGACTTGGAGTTGTACCTTGACCTTATGACAACTAGAACCGGATACTTAATAAAACACACCCTTCCAAGTTCCACAGACAACCCGGTGATCACTTTTCTACAGGGCGACGAGGAGAGGATCGCCGGGTAGGATTATGCTATGCGATGTTACTTGGAGATGCTACTTGGAGGACTTCAATCTACTCTCTTTTACTTGATGCAAGACGAAGGTGACCAGAAGCGTAGTCTTCGACAGGATTAGTTATCCCCCTCTTATTCTGGCATTCTGCAGTTCAGTCCACTGATTTGGCCTCCTTACACATATACCCATGCATATGTAGTTTAGTTCCTTGCTTGCGAGTACTTTGGATGAGTACTCACGGTTGCTTTCTCCCTCCTTTTTCCCCCTTTTCTTTCTTTCTGGTTGTCGCAACCAGATGCTGGAGTCCAGAAGCCAGACGCCACCGTCGACGACGAACCCTACTACACCGGAGGTGCCTACTACTACGTGCAGCCCGCTGACGACGACCTGGAGTAGTTTAGGAGGATCCCAGGCAGGAGGCCTGCGCCTCTTTCGATCTGTATCCCAGTTTGTGCTAGCCTTCTTAAGGCAAACTTGTTTAACTTATGTCTGTACTCAGATATTGTTGCTTCCGCTGACTCGTCTATGATCGAGCACTTGTATTCGAGCCCTCGAGGCCCCTGGCTTGTATTATGATGCTTGTATGACTTATTTTATTTGTAGAGTTGTGTTGTGATATCTTCCCGTGAGTCCCTGATCTTGATCGTACACATTTGCGTGCATGATTAGTGTACGATTGAATCGGGGGCGTCACACATCTTCAAAAATAATTAACTAAATATCACTTTCCAAATAAAAATGGCATCAGTTCTAGTGAGCGCTAAAGTTCTGTTTTTTACAGCAAGTGTAACAAGACTTTCCCCAAGTCTTCCCAACGGTTCTATTTGGCACAAACACTAATTAAACACAAAAAAACACAACCTAAACATAGGCTAGATAAATTATTTATTAATAAACAGGAGCAAAAAGCAAGGAATAAAAATAAAATTGGGTTGCCTCCCAACAAGCGCTATCGTTTAATGCCCCTAGCTAGGCATAACAAGCAAGGATAGATCTAGGTATTGCCATCTTTGGTAGGCAATCCATAAGTGGCTCTCATAATAGATTCATAAGGTAATTTAATTTTCTTTCTAGGAAAGTGTTCCATGCATTTCCTTAATGGAAATTGGAATCTAATAGTTCCTTCCTTCATATCAATAATTGCACCAATCGTTCTAAGGAAAGGTCTACCAAGAATAATAGGACATGAAGGATTGCAATCTATGTCAAGAACAATAAAATCTATGGGCACATAATTCCTATTTGCAACAATAAGAACATCATTAATTCTTCCCATAGGTTTCCTAATAGTGGAATCCGCAAGGTGCAAGTTTAGAGAGCAATCATCAAAATCACGGAAACCTAACAAATCACACAGTCTTTGGAATCGTGGAAACACTAGCACCCAAATCACATAAAGCATAGCATTCATGATCTTTAATTTTAATTTTAATAGTTGGTTCCCACTCATCATAGAGTTTTCTAGGGATAGAAACTTCCAATTCAAGTTTTTCTTCATAAGATTGCATCAAGGCATCAACGATATGTTTAGTAAACGCTTTATTTTGACTATAAGCGTGAGGACAATTTAGCACGGATTGCAGCAAGGAAATACAACCAATCAAAGAGCAATTTTCATAGTTAAATTCCTTGAAATCCATAATAGTGGGTTTAGCAACATCTAGGATTTTAATTTCTTCAATCCCACTTTTATCAATTTTAGCATCAAGATCAAAAAATTCCGAATTCTTGGAACGCCTTCTAGGTAAAGGTGGATCATATTCAGTCCCATCATTATCAAGATTCATATTGCAAAACAAAGATTTAATAGGGGACACATCAATAACTTTTAGATCTTCATCTTTATTTTTGTAGCAATCCGGTTTAGCGGCCATCCTATTAACTAAGGTAGCCTGCCTATCAAAAATTTCAGCAGTCAATTTCTCAAGACGAGCAATCTGGGATCTTAAACCATCGAATTCTTTAGACATATCATCAAGCTCTTTATTCATAAAACTCATAAAACTTTTCTATTCCTTAAGATCGTTTCTGAAGAAACTATTATGTTCAAATTGCAAAACCATAAAACTTCTGACATTGCTTTCGATCTCTTCTAACCTTTTAAGGTGAAGATCACCAAATTTAGGTAGAGCCATAGTGGCAGCAAGCAAACTAACACACAAGCAAACAAAAAGCAGGCAAAAAGAGGCAAACGGGAAAGAGAAGGAGGATAGAGAGATAGGGCGAAAAAAATGGCAAGGCTGAAGTGGGGGAGAGGAAAACAAGATGCAAAAGGCAAATAATGTAATGTGGGAGATAAGGGTATGTGACGGGTACTTGGTATATTGACTTCTGCGTAGACCTCCCCGGCAACGGCGCCAGAAATCCTTTGCCACCTCTCGAGCACTGCGTTCGTTTTCCCCGAAGAAGAAGGGATGATGCAGCAAAGTAGCATAAGTATTTCCCTCAGTTTTTGAGAACCAAGGTATCAATCTAGTAGGAGGCTATGCGCTAGTCCCTCGTACCTGCACAAAACAAATAAATCCCCACAACCAACGCGATAAGGGGTTGTCAATCCCTACACGGCCACTTACGAGAGTGAGATCAGATAGATATGATAAGCTAATATTTTTGGTATTTTTGTGATAAAGATGCAAAGTAAAAAAGCAAAGGAAATAACTAAGTATTGGGAGATTAATATGATGAAGATAGACCCGGGGGCCATAGGTTTCACTAGTGGCTTCTCTCGAGAGCATAAGTATTCTATGGTGGGTGAACAAATTATTGTTGAGCAATTGACAGAATTGAGCATAGTTATGAGAATATCTAGGTATGATCATGTATATAGGCATCACGTCCGAGACAAGTAGACCGACTCCTGCCTACATCTACTACTATTACTCCACTCATCGACCGCTATCCAGCATGCATCTAGAGTATTAAGTTAATGAAAACAGAGTAATGCCTTAAGCAAGATGACATGATGTAGAGGGATAAACTCATGCAATATGATGAAAACCCCATCTTGTTATCCTCGATGGCAACAATACAATACGTGCCTTGCTGCCCCTACTGTCACTGGGAAAGGACACCGCAAGATTGAACCCAAAGCTAAGCACTTCTCCCATTGCAAGAAAGATCAATCTAGTAAGCCAAACCAAACTGATAATTCGAAGAGACTTGCAAAGATAACCAATCATACATAAAAGAATTCAGAGAAGATTCAAATATTGTTCATAGATAGACTTGATCATAAACCCACAATTCATCGGTCTCAACAAACACACTGCAAAAAGAAGATTACATTGAATAGATCTCCAGAAGAGAGGGGGAGAACATTGTATTGAGATCCAAAAAGAGAGAAGAAGCCATCTAGCTAATAACTATGGACCCGTAGGTCTGAGGTAAACTGCTCACACTTCATCGGAGGGGCTATGGTGATGATGTAGAAGCCCTCCGTGATCAATGCCCCCTCCGAGGGAGCTCCGAAACAGGCCCAAAGATGGGATCTCGTGGATACAGAAAGTTGCGGCGGTGGAATTAGGGTTTTGGCTCCGTATCTGATCGTTTGGGGGTACATAGGTATATATAGGAGGAAGGAGTATGTCGGTGGACCAACAGGGGGCCCACGAGGCTGGAGGGCGCACCTGGGGGGGTAGGCGCGCCCCCCTACCTCGTGGTATCCTCTTTTGTGTCTTGACGTAGGGTCCAAGTCTCTTGGGTCTTGTTCGTTGAGAAAATCACGTTCCCGAAGGTTTCATTCCGTTTGGACTCCGTTTGATATTCCTTTTCTTCAAAACCCTAAAACAGGCAAAAAACATCAATTCTGGGTTGGGCCTCCGGTTAAAAAATAATATAGAAGTGGATAATAAAGCCCAATAATGTCCAAAACAGTAGATAATATAGCATGGAGCAATCAAAAATTATAGATACGTTGGAGACATATCAATCATCCCATTGAACAAATCTTCGATGATATTCAAACTGGGAGAATTACTCGCTCTTAAACTCGTTTGGCTATTTTTGTGAACATTATTCATTCATCTCTAACATTGAACCTATTAAGGTTGAAGAAGCGCTTGATGATCCGGATTGGATAAATGCCATGCACGAAGAGCTACACAATTTCGAGGGGAACCAAGTTTGGACCTTGGTTGAGAAGCCCTACAAGAACCACAACATCATCGATACCAAATGGGTGTTTCGCAACAAGCAAGACGAAGATGGACAAGTCGTCCGCAACAAAGCACGTCTCGTCGCCAAAGGCTACACTCAAGTCGAAGGTATGGACTATGGTGAGACTTATGCCCCCGTTGCTAGACTTGAGTCCATACGAATCTTACTTGCCTATGCAAATCACCATGATATTACCTTGTACGAAATGGATATCAAAAGGGTTAATGGAGAATTATTTGTGTGCCAAATTTATGTGGATGATATCATATTTGGTTCGACTAACCCTCATTTTAGTGAAAAGTTTGGAAGGCTAATGTCGGAGAAGTTTGAGATGTCTATGATGAGTGAACTCAAGTTATTTCTTGGTTTGCAAATCAAGCAAACTAAGGAGGGTACCTTAGTTTCCCAAATGAAGTATACCAAGGACTTATTCAATAAGTTCAACATGCAAGAAAGCAAAGGTATGAAAAGGTTTATCACTCTATGATTGGTTCATTGTTATATCTATGTGCCTCCCGTCCCGATATTATGCTAAGTGTGTGCATGTGTGCACGATATCAAGCGGCCCCCAAAGAATGTCATCTTAAGGTTGTGAAAAGGATAGTGAAATACTTAATTCACACACCAAACTTTGGCATTTGGTATCCTAAGAGGTCTTCTTTTGATCTTGCTGGCTACTCCGATTCGGACTATGCCGGTGACAAGGTTGATAGAAAGGCCACTTCGGTTACTTGTCAATTTCTTGGTAGATCTCTTGTGTCTTGGTCCTCCAAGAAACAAAACTCGATATCCTTATCCACTGCCGAAGCGGAATACATTGTCATCGGTTCATGTTGTGCTCAATTACTTTGGATGGCTCAAACTCTTAAAGATTATGGGATAAATGTGAAATATGTTCCATTGATTTGTGATAATGAAAGTGCTATTAAGATTTCTCACAATCCCGTGAAACATTCTCGAACTAAGAATATTGAAGTTCGTCATCATTTCATTCGAGATCATGTTGCTAAAGGAGACATTGATCTTAAGCATGTCGTACCGATAAGCAATTGGCGGATATATTGACCAAACCGCTTGATGAGAAAGTATTTTTCCGTTTGAGAGGTGAATTGAACATCATTGATGCCTCAAACTTGGAGTAGACACTCCATTTGGATACATGCAAGGCATGAGCCTTTGACTAATCCTTGATATTTCTCTTATGATGATGATCATATGTCTTGGATGTATACTTGTACCCTTGCATGCTATCTAACCCTTGTAGGTTCTTGGATGAATCTAAATCTATGAGATTGCAACTCACTCACATCTTGAGCAATCTCTACATCACCAGGTCTCTAAAATATGGTGGTTGGAGACAAGGAAGCATGAATCGTTTCGACATGTCCTTTGACAATTTTTATATATCAAATTTCATTTGGTATCAAATTTCATGCTTGTCATTTGGATACACAAGTGCTCTTCCTTGCAAGAAAAACCCACGTAGGTAGATGAACTCAAACTACAAGTGGTGTTCCCAACTCTTGATGAGCTACATCAACCTTGAGTATCCCACACAAGTTCGACTACATGATCAAGATCAACACCACCCAAGGTATGTTATTCCATCTCAGAGAAGCTTTACTACAAGACTTGGGTCAAAGCAGCTCAACAAGATGTGAATACATCAAAATGCTTAAACGAAAGATGGCAACCCCATCTTGAGCTTAAACGATGAGTATGACCTACGATCAAGTGTTCTCACTTGACTCCTCAATCAATATACTCTAACATAGGTGACTTTGTCGCCGACCAATTCTAGATGAAGTTCTCTAGTGTTTCTCTATGTTCTTGCATTTATCTCTTGCACGCTTGTTCCGCTTTAAAAAAACTTCATCTAGATTTCTTCTTTTTCTTTTCTCTGTTATGTTCTGCATTCCCTGCACCCAATTCATTGCAAATCCTTCAGTTAATTCCCTGCAAATCCTTGTGAGATCTTATTTGCCTAGTGAGCTGAGATGAATTTTTTTCCTCTGTATTGAACTCGGTCTCACTGATTTCTCCCTCTCGGCTAGACCGAACTGTAATGCTACATTAAAGTTTGTTCATCGGTCCAATCGACAAGGACAAACCCGATCTGACCGATATGCATCATCTCTGACACTGCCAACTCGGTGTCATCGATGAAAATGAATCGGCCTTACCGATTCCAATACTAAGAAAACATTTTGCCATTACAATGTTAAGTTCTGTTCCAGCTCCACTCAATGATTCTTGTCCTCTACCAGCATCTTAAATTACATGTGGCTTTGTAATGTGACTCAAGGACCAAACCTACTTGACTCATGCTCCAGAAGAACCCTTCTGGGAAATTGATATCAAAGGGGGAGAGAGAGCACATCAAAGCTTATCACATAAGGAAGAAAGCATGCCTTAAGCTTCTCAAGATGCATATTATCCATAGAGGAGAGAAGTCACATGTCTTCAAGAGTGGAAAGACATGTTAGTATGTGTTATGATTGTTTTGTTCTGATTTTGTTTTGCTCTAGTTTCTTTTACCCTATCTTCTCCCGTTATCCAATATAAGATTCAGGGGGAGAAAGACGCTTAAGGGAAGAAAATCTTTGGAATTCATTGCATATATTTACTCCTTAGGGACATGTTTGTATCCAAATAGAGTACCAAGTACTCACTCTCTACATGTCATCCCAATCTTGGTACTTTTGTGGTTTAATCTTCTTGCTTTGTTTAGTAGGTGTTCGTGTGTTATCTAACCTTGTTTACTCAGGTTCACCTTCTCCAAAGCTAGCTCTAGACCACAAGGTAAGTATATGCATCACATCCACGTGCATGATGACTTCTTGCTGTTGTACATATTGTTTGCAAGAAGGAATCATGAACATGGAGGTACATTTCCTATAGTTACATCATGTGCTCTGATGCATATAACCAAGATACATATAACTCATTGCTTGCTCTGACATGCTTATGGATTCACATGCTCTTATATTTTATATTCACATGATTGCATACATGTAGGGGGAGCATATGCATGCTACATGTCTTTCCAAAGCTTTACCTATTATCCTTCGTATCTTTATCTGAAGCTTTGATGTATGTTGTCATCAATTACCAAAAAGGGGGAGATTGAAAGCACAATTGCTCCCTGGGTGATTTTGGTAATTAATGTCAACATATCTCTTGTTGGACTAATACTTTCATCTAGTATATTTCAGAAAGTGCAACAAAGGTGTGGCATGGACAAGAGGATGTGAACCCCTTCAAGAAGGTAAGGACAAAGATTGGCAAAAGCTCAAGACCCTTCATTTCTATTTTAGTGATCCAAGATCACATTGAGTCCATAGGAAAGTCAATACTATTAAAAGGGGATGAGGTGTTGCTTAATGGTCTACTTGCTCAAAGTGCTTAGTGATATGCTCCAAAGCCCTCAACCACTTTATAATTTCCACATATGTCCTAAACCTAAAGTCAAACTCGGTCCCACTAATTTGATCTATCTGGCGCCACCGGGTTCACTTGACATAGCCACTGCCAGGAACCCTAATCAGTTCGGTCTCACAGAGATGGGCTTGCAAACTCTCTGTTACCTGTTGCAATTATTTCGGTCCCACCGAGATATGCAGTCGGTCCCATCGAGTTTCCTTGACCAACTCTTTGTTTGCTTATTACCAAAATCGGTCTCACCGAGTTTGTGTAATCGGTCAAACCGAGTTTAGGTTTTACCCTAACCCTAGCACATCGGTCCCACCGAGTTAACCATATCGGTCCCACCGAAATGCCTAACGTTCACATTTTGAAGCAGGTCGGTCTCACCGAGTTTCACTATTCGGTCCCACCGAGTTTGGTAAATTTTGTGTAACGGTTAGATTTTGTGTGGAGGCTATAAATACCCATCCACCCCCTTCTCTATTTTTGAGAGAGCCATCAGAACACACCTACACTTCCACTACTCATTTTTTGAGAGAGAACCACCTACTCATGTGTTGAGACCAAGATATGCCAATCCAACCACAAGAATCTTGATCTCTAGCCTTCCCCAAGTTGCTTTCCACTCAAATCATCTTTCCACCATATCCAAATCTATGAGAGAGAGTTGAGTATTGGGGAGACTATCATTTGAAGCACAAGAGCAAGGAGTTCATCATCAACACACCATCTATTACCTTTTGGAGAGTGGTGTCTCCTAGATTGCTTAGGTGTCACTTGGGAGCCTCCATCAAGATTGTGGAGTTGAACCAAGGAGTTTGTAAGGGCAAGGAGATCGCCTACTTCGTGAAGATCTACCCAAGTGAGGCAAGTCCTTCGTGGGCGATGGCCATGGTGGGATAGATAAGGTTGCTTCTTCGTGGACCCTTTGTGGGTGGAGCCCTCTGTGGGTGGAAGTTTCCATCAATGTGGATGTACGATAGCACCACCTATCAGAACAACGCCAAAAATCTCCGTGTCTCCAATTGCGTTTGCACACTCCAATCCCATCCCTTTACTTTCTTGCAACTTGCATGCTTTACTTTCTGCTGCTCATATACTCTTGCTATGCTTGCTTGAAATGTATTGTGAATGTTTAACCTTGTGCTAAAACTCCACCTTAACTTAAAGAATTTTAAAAACTGCTACTTTTTTTGTTGAGGGTCTAATCACCCCCCTGTAGACAACTCTTCTCGATCCTTTCAATTTGTGATCGTGGATAGATTCTCTAAGATGGCTCATTGCATCCCATGCCGCAAGACAACGAATGCTCATCATGTGGCAAACCTATTCTTTCGAGAAGTGGTCAGACTTCATGGAGTACCAAGGTCCATCATCTCAAATCGTAATAGCAAGTTTCTTGCTGCATTTGGGCTCACTTTGTGGAACCAATTCAACACTGAATTCAAATTTTATAGCACTACTCATCCACAATCAGATGGACAAACGAAAGTGGTGAACAAGTTTTTGGGTAATCTGATCTGTTGCATTTGTGGAGAAAGATAGGGATAATGGGATTTGGCTCTATCTCTTGTAGAGTTCTCATACAATAACTCCAAGCATAGATCCACATGAAGGAGCCCTTTTTCCATTGTGTACATTAATGTTCCAACACATGTGGTGGACCTAGTGAAGCTACCATCAAGGGGAAACTCAAAATCAGCATTGTCCTTTGCTGATAATTACATGGAGCTATTTGAAGAGATTCGTGGTGTTCTGAAGCACAAAATCAGAAATATAAACAACTTGCTGATTTCAAAAGGAGGACAAAATCATTCCAAGTTGGTGATAAGGTGATGGTCTACCTCCGAAAAGAGAGGTGATTGCTCCCTGGCTATGGCACCAAAAAGCTCTTGTCTGCTAGGACTACGTGGTATTTCCCCAAAGAGGAAGGGATGATGTAGCACAACGACGGTAGGTATTTCTCTCAGTGATGAAACCAAGGTTATCGAACCAATAGGAGAACCAAGAAACACAATGTAAACAGCTCCTGCACACAAATAACAAATACTCGCAACCCAACGTGTTAAAGGGGTTGTCAATCCCTTTCGGATAATGATGCCAGAAATTGCGTGTTGACGAGAGAAAGATGTAATAGATTGAAATAATAAATCGCAAATAAAATAAAGTGCAGCAAAGTATTTTTGTATTTTTGGTTTAATAGATCTGAATAAAAATGCAATGGAAAAGTAGATCGCAAAGCAAATATATGAGAAAAAATACGCGGGGGCCGTAGGTTTCACTAGTGGCTTCTCTTGAGAAAAATAGCAAACGGTGGGTAAACTAATTACTGTTGGGCAATTGATAGAACTTCAAATAATTATGACGATATCTAGGCAATGATCATTACATAGGCATCACGTCCAAGATTAGTAGACCGACTCCTGCCTGCATCTACTACTATTACTCCATGCATCGATCGCTATCCAACATGCATCTAGTGTATTAAGTTCATGGAAAAACGGAGTAATGCAATAAGAACGATGACATAATGTAGACAAGATCTATCTATGTAGAGATAGACCCCATCATTTTATCCTTAGTAGCAATGATACATACGTGTCATTTCCCTTTCTGTCACTGGGATCAAGCACCGTAAGATCGAACCCACTACCGGGCACCTCTTCCCATTGCAAGATAAATAGATCAAGTTGGTCAAACAAAACCCAAATATCAGAGAAGAAATACGAGGCTATAAGAGATCAAAAACTCAAATAACTTTCATGGATATAAGATATAACTTGTCATAAACTCAAAGTTCATCAGATCCCAACAAACACACCGCAAAAAGAGTTACATCATATGGATCTCTAAGAGACCATTGTATTGAGAATTCAGCGAGAGAGAGGAAGCCATCTAGATACTAACTACTGACCCGAAGGTCTACAAAGAACTACTCACGCATCATCGGAGAGGCACCAATGGAGGTGGTGAACCCCATCCGAGATGGTGTCTAGATTGGATCTAGTGGTTCTGGACTCTGCGGCGGCTGGATGAATATTTCGTCGACTCCCCTAGGGTTCTGGGATTTTAGGAGTATTTATAGAGCAAAGAGGCGGTCCGGGGGGCACCCGAGGTGGGCACAACCCACCAGGGCGTGCCTGGGCCTCCTGGAGCGCCCTGGTGGGTTGTCCCCTCCTCAGGACTCCCCCAGGTGCAACCAGGGCCTGTTGTGTTCCTTCTGGCCCATAAAAATTCTCCGTAAAGTTTTGGGGCATTTGGACTCCGTCTGATATTGATTTTCTGCGATGTAAAAAACATGGAAAAACAGCAACTGGCACTTGGCACTATGTCAATAGGTTAGTACCAAAAAATGATATAAAATGACTATAAAATGATTATAAAACATCCAAGATTGATAATAAAATAGCATGGAACAATCAAAAATTATAGATACGTTGGAGACGTATCAAGAGGCTGCCTTTAGGTGTTAAGGGGAAGCTTAGGCGGCGAAGGTATGGGCCCTTCTCTATCATGAGGAAGATAAATGATAATGCTTATGTGATAGATCTTCCAAGCGAGTGCAAACTTGGCTCTCTACCATCCAGAAGAAGCGCTCTATGACGATAACTTGAGGGCGAGTTCCAAACAACCAGGGAGAATGATGAGGAACAATAGATGAGAAAAAAACAGATGCCAGATCTGTTTGGCTACTTCTAAATACTTCCACTCTAGTGTAGTATTTCTTTTTTTTTCTTTACCCTACGTGTTGTTTCTAGAGTTCTCTAGTTATAAGTAGCTATGAGTAGAGAGGGTGCGTCTTAAATAATGTTTTCTAGAGTATTCCAGCTATAAGTAGAAGTATGTGAAGGCTTCCCAAAGCCCTATAAATAGAGGTCCTCACCTCTACTTTGTAAGCCAGACTATGTACCCACTACCTATAATAGAACTTATTGTTCTTACCTAAGATCTTGGAGTAGATCTTGTGCTCTAAGATTTCTGGATTGAACTCTTGCTGCCATATCAGCCTACATTCGCCTCTAGAGCGATATCTAGTGCAACACGTTGAAGTTGTTCCTTCAACACTTGTGCTGTACACATTGTAGCAGCAAGGTGGAGTTGCTCTTCCACGACCTTTGCGCTGCTTCATCATCCTTGCCACCACCCTCTCTTTCTCGGCAAATGTGAATGCAGTAGATCAATACCACTATAATTGATGCAGATTTTTCTCTAGGCATGTGTTGTCAAACACAATTTGCTTTCTAGCGCAGGGATGGGCCCAATGACTATTGTCCAATGGTAATGGTTTTCATGTGAATTATGGGATGCGTGGTTATGATTCGAGAGGAGGTCATAAATCATGAAGGATACTTCCATTTACTCTCTAATACAGAGGATGTCATCGTCTACAACATACTCGAGTTCCAAGAAGGTCGAGAAGGTGGTCGGTTGAGAGTAGTCGTGCAGTAGTAAAAATTTCAAAGATGGGCACCTTGCAGCTGCATGCAATGCGATTGTCACCACTTGCTACCTCATGGAGTCCCATGAGGAACTGTTGATGGTCATGAAGTGGATGAGACTTTGTTCCTAGAGATAGGCCATGTCCCTAAGGGCAGGGCTTTTCCAGGTAGTATGCGCCATACCCCTCAGCGTGGAGTACATTGGGTCAAGATTGGATAGCAAGAGTTGTCGGTTGCCGGCATTAGGTAAAGGAAAGCTCTATAAAAGAGAAGAAATGAAATCGAAGGCCGATGGTAAAGCTAGGGCGGATTTAGAGTCGACCAACCCGCTGAGGGCGAGATTGGAAAATACCAGGTCACACAACATGTCACCAGCGGCAACCTGGTTGACCTCAACTAGATTGCGCTGCCCACACTAGATGGAAGGATGTTCCTCGTTGCACGGAGATGCTCTAGGTCCTATGAGGTGACTGATTTCAATGACTTTGGCATTAAAAATAACATGTCAGTATCTAGTTCTTGGATAATGGGAACTCCAGTGATGTGAAGTGAAGGTCATGCTCTTGCACCCCCTGCTACGGAAATATACTTGCATCAACAATGAGAGGTACCAATGGGTGGAGGAGATATCAACTTGTTGAGGCTTATGATGGTGGTTCCTAGACAAGGAAAGATCTAACTACTAGGCTTCATTTTTGTTTACCCCTTGAATCCACATGTATGTTTTAGTTCGATAATGATGGCCCTACAAATAACTTCAACTCTCGGGATCATGGAGCTCTGTGCTAAATATTGATATGTTGTTCCATCTTGCTACTTTCAACGGTACTGCATGTCAGACCGATCCCACATTTGGAGCTTAAAGTCTTGCATTTGTTAGAACTGATGCATGATTCAATCTAATACTTGATTTCTGGTACATGCACTCCTATTCTCCCGCGACAACGCCATCCTAGGACACTCATCGTCTATGTCTAACTTATTGTGTGTCTCTTTATCCCCCACAATAACCAACAAACTTCTACCTCCAACTAGCTCCTCTTTTTTATGGAATGTGGGTGTCCCACTTTTGTTTTATGGAATGTGGGAGTTTCACTTATACATGACTTTGTGATGGGGGGACATCCCCCCCCCCCAACAACAAAAACCTCCTAGGGGGCATTCGTCCTAACACAATTGATCACATTTTTATTTCTTAGCAAATTTACCCCTTAGAAGGATAGAGAGGGATAATTGGTGGAATTGATGATGTATTTCGTGAGCCATTGGCATATATATAGGAGTACACGATCAATTTGGACTACAAGACAAGGTAGAAATAAATCCTAGTATATCCTATACTTCCTAATAATCACTATACTCAACATCCCCCCTTAGTCATAACAGTAGCGACATAGATGGTGAGATGGAAGAAGAATCCGAAGGTAAGCAGACGGACATCCACCCCCACATTCATCATGGTCGATGCATCGTGGAAGTCGTGGCTGGAGTGGAAACCGACGAGGTTTCTCAAGCAATGTGGTAGCCCTTCTGTGCCGATGTCGATGTAGCGAGAGCGTAGAGTGGTGTAGCCGTGGTAGAGGTAGCCGATGTCGAGGGACGCCATGGTCGATGTCGAGTCGGGGTGGCCGGTGTCAAGGCAGTCATTGTGGGCTCAAGGAGGCGCCAAGTTAGTCATGAGTGTAGTGGTGTCGAGGTAGTGGTGCGCCGGTAAGAAGACAATGTTGACAAGGCGTCATGTCGAGTTTGCCAAGCCCGGGGATACGTCGTGGATGAAGGCACGCGTCGGTGTTGTCAGCACCGGGCATGTGCAGACAGACGAAGTTGATGTTGATGATGCGCTGCTCCAAGGTTGCTAGGCCAGACGGGGACCTGCACGAGCTGTAAGCCATGTCGAAGGGGCTAGCAGATAAGGACTCGATGACTTTTGCGGAACCAATCGGTGTGGGGCCGATGCCTCCCGTGGTTGTCGGTGTAGATGAAGTGGTTGGGGAGATGACAGCCATGCTGGCGGTGAGCTAGTGCTGGATGAAGACGAAGGGGCGGAGGACGGCACGATTTGGGTGAGCGAGCAGCAGCGATGGCCTGACGGCGGCAGCGACAGCTAGGTTAGGAGTGCGGTGGCGATGCTCTAGTGAGTGAGCGGCAGCGATGCAAGGAAGAAGAGCGCCGGCTGCGGCTAGGTTAGAGCGCGGCGATGGTGCCCAAAATAGAAATGCAACGAGACACAAGACAAAAACTATCACATGGTGGTCCTATAAAATGCTCTCTCCCAATAAAAAGGGCAGATGAGCACCATGTCATGCACCATAAAAAGTAACTGCGGTAATGATTAATAATTAGTCGCGACTATCAGACTATAAGTGACATGGCCACTACTAGAAAGTGATTTTATTGCATATTAAGAGAACATGCATGGCAAGCAAGGTGAGAGGGTGTTCAATATCTATATATTAAAATTAAAATATTTTTTATGACAACGTGTGCCAAATTTCCCTTCTCCGAGAGAAACTCACAGCAATTAAAGATACACTTCTGCTTCGGTACAACCCCTGAACAAATCAACGGACAAGGTCTCTCTGTACCATTTTGTAATAAAGGGTTTGATGGTCTTTTTTAAAAAAAATTACGTCACATGGCCCAGCGTACAAGGCATACCGAAAGGGGCACCCAGAGTGGGCCGGCCCATCAAGGTGAGCGACGCATTTGTTCTTAAAGTCGCGGCATAAAAATACAAAATAAGAGGGCAAGAAGGTAATCGACGTGGCAACATCGTCATCCCAACCAACTGCTCCTAACCAATAGGAATGATGCCCATTTGTTGATTGCTGGTAAGCGTGGAAGTGTTAAGAACACCATGGAATCGAGACTAGAAAATATTTTTTGAAAAAAATCAAAACATTTATAGAAATGTATGAACAACTTTTAAAATGCAGAATATTTTTAGAAACGGAATAATTTTTAAAATTATAAAAAGCGAAAATATCATAAAATATTGGAATTCCAAACATTTTTTAAGACGTGAACAATTTTTGAAATCCTGATTAGTTCTTACAATGTGAACTTTTTAAAAATTCTGAACATTTGTTTGAAAACACGAACACTTTTTGAAACATTAACATTTTCTGTAAAAATGGGAACAAATTTAGAAATCCTGAAGAAGAAAATGAAATTCCAAACATTTTTTGAACTTCCAAAAAATTTATTAGAAACTAGAACATTTTCCAACTAAAATAAAATTTTCGTGAAAACATGAACATTCTTTGCGACACTTTAATATTATTTTGCAAAACAGGAACTTTTTTTCCTGAAATTCTCGAAAATTAAAAAACATATATTTCTTTATTTCATGAATAAAATTTGATAAATAAATATATTTGGAGAATTCTGTACAAATTTTAAAAAGGGAACATTTTTTTAGTTTTCTAGAAATATTTGAAAATGGGAACAACTTTTGAAGAAGATGAAATTTTGTTGAATTTATCAGCAACCACTTAAAAAAGAACTGTATTGAAATTTTCATTTGCTTTAAAGCCAGATTTTTTTGATTTTTGAATATTTTTTGAAAACGAAAAAAAAACTTGAAAAAAACGAAATTTTTGGAAAGAAATTAAAAACAAAAGCAAAAAAGAACAGAAACAAAAACACAAAATAAAATCCATAAAATAGTAACAGAAAACCCGAAACAAGCTGCTCGCCGTGGTGGAGTGGGCTGGCCCATTTCTCACGGCGAGCAACATTGCTACGCAGAGAGCGTCATAGAGCGTCACGGCGAGTAACATTTATAGAAATATTTTTAGAAACACACACTGGAGGCCGCTGACTGGGCCGGCCTATTATCCCACGCGGAAACAGAAAAAATTAACCGAGAAAGAAATGGCAGTGCAAGAGAGCAGACTGTATAACTCCCGCGGTTGACCGCTCACCGCTAGCCACACGATTGAATAAGCTTCAGTGTCTAGGAAACACAGGCAAAATGAACTATATCTCTCAGCAACCTGCCTAATGTAGTGAACTGGTCTTTTTCTCACTATGTTTTTCCCTTTTTGCTGTTAGTTTTTATTAATTTTTCTTTTCCGTTTCCTTTTTGAAAAATGCTTGAGCTTTAAAAAACAAAATTTAAAAAATTGTTTGCTTGTTCAAATTTTGTTTGAAAAAAATAAAAATTTTGCATTTTATAAATTTATACAGAAATTTCAAAAAAAGTTCGTGTCTTTAAAAATTGCTAAGAATGTCAAAATACGAACAGTTTTTAACAAGAGCGAACAAAATTTTGAACACGAACATTTTTTGATTTTTTTGAACAATGTGTGAAAAATACTATTTTCTGGAATTTAAATAATTCAGATAAATACAACCAAAAAGTTGAAACCATTTTTTATTTCCCTGATTCTTTTTGTATTTGTGTTGAAATTCATGAGAACATGAACCTTTTTGAAATTGCAAACAAATTTTGATAGGGCGAACATCATTTAGAACTCCCGAATTATCTTTTGAATTTTTGAAAAAAATTTAAGAAAGGGAACATTTAATGAATTTGTGAACAATTTTTAAAAACGGGGTGTTGTTTGGGTAGGCTAGAAAGCTCAGTGCGAGAGCACTTTATTTTTTGACATCCTTGAAATGGTTAGGACATAAAAAACGTTCATGTTGATATATAACGACAAAAATAGCAATTAACAGAAGCATTCAAATTATGAAAAAAAACTATATCCTCACGGGTGCAACTGTCTGGCTTAGTTTGGCACACTCTTCGTAATTGTTGTTTTGTTACTATGGATAAAATTGGGGTCATTTCAAGGATGTTGAGAAACAATGTGCTCTCAGACAGAGCCTTCTGCCCTCCCCGCACACCTTTTATTGAACATGATCTATTTTTGAACATTTAAACCTATAAGGTTCCGGGAGGACTCGGCCTAACAGAGCTCCTTTGGTCGCGTTGATCGTTGGCCTTTCGATGCTAGTCAGCTGGGTCTTTGGAGTGCTGCCTTTCGTTCAATTGTCGCAGGATGGGTCGCAGTCCGTTTTGATCGCCTGGTGAAAACACACAGGCGAATGACCTGTGGGCTCATGTTGGCTGCTGAAGGTATGGCCAACGCTCCACTCTGTACCGATGCCCCAGCCGCCACATCGACCTGCCTGATGCCACGTTCTTCAAACCTATCGCCTGCAGAGCAAACCGGTCTCTTGCAGAAGAGCTCGCCTCCTCCCTGACAAAAGCAACTAGGTGACCACTCGGGCGACGCGGTGTGGGATCGGTCGCTCCACTCCCTGCAGTACCATGCACACCCGCAGATTGTAAACTGACATTCAGCACATCATCCGCTCTTACATAGTAGAATGTGTTTGTGCTTGACAGTAGCAGAGTAAATTCCGTGAAAAAGATGTATGAGGCGAGTTCACAAATACAAAAAGAAGAATACAGAATGCCTAAATGACCCCAGCGTATGGATACGTTTGTTTGAAAACAAGCTAGCTTGTGCGTTCTTTTTTGTATTTTCTGTTTTGTATGTTAGTTGGCTTTGTACTTCTATAACAGAAATAATGTATGGACCTATCTAAAGTTGCAAAATAGATGGAGGAAGACCTGTGTTTATTTTGTTTCTTTGGATACAAACTGGTCATGACAACCCATTTGATGTTGCCTTATAGATGGAACCAGAACCTGTGCTCGATTGTGATTTGGCTTTCCAAGCACACGATTGTAACAATGAAGGACGCCATGATATTGAAATACATCCTCCCCCGATCAATGTAGAAAGCTTCGGTGCGCCAAAAAAGGGAGCTACCAGCGGCCCATTTTGTGTGAGTATCGTCATTATTCCATTTTTTTCAAACTTCTCTGACAATTACTAACTTGCGTGACTAATGCGGTGTTTTACTTTCTAGGGTTCATCATGTACACCTGAATGTGATCAAAACTTAAAGCCGGCTGTAGGCATGAACAACGTCAGAACGAACTCAAGGCTGACCATGATTGCCTCAATTCCATGCCTCCAGTGATTACATCCTGGGAGATCGAGAAGCATGCGAGCATGTACTTCACCCATGAGGTTTTCACAGCTTTTCAGAAGGAGGTGCGTGCAGCTAGATATCATTGCTTGATTGAAAGCATATCGCAGGAAGGTGATGTGAAAACAATGGTTGTAGATGGTGACCGCTCTTCGAAGTGTAGAGAAGTTCAATTCAACATATCATCTATGAGTGCTCACTACTCTTGCATGTTATTTGAGACACGTGGAATTCCATGCCGACATATCATCATGGTTTTGAGAGGTGCAAAGTTGAATGAGCTCCCTAGCCAGTTCATTCTAGAAAGGTGGAAGAAAAAAACAGTTAATAGGAGGGTACTATACGATAGGTATGGAAACTTGCTTAAAGAGAATGAGAGTAGTTCTTCAGATTTGGCAAAGAGAAAAATGGTTTGTGAGATACAGGAAACATTGGTTGACAGGTTGGTCGAACACTCTCCGGAAGAATTAGAAGCATTGAGAAACGGTCTCCTTGACATAAAAAGAAATTTATCTCAAAGGGTTGCTGCCAATAATCCTAGCAGACAAGATGAACTAAAAGCATACACTACTAGGGAAAACCCTAGTAGTAGAGCGGGTTTTGAGGTTATCAGCAGCGCGGGCAGCCGCGCTACTACTACGGCGCTACAGCTAACTGTTAGTAGTAGCGCACTCTGGATCCGCGCTACTACTATTGACCATATCAGCAACGCTTTTACGAAATGTGCTACTATTAATTAGTTGTAGCGCTTTCGTAGCCCCGCGCTACTGCTATATCTTTCATCATCCCCCCCCCTTCCTACCCCGTTTCAGTTTCAATAAACTGCAATTTCCAGATATAAGGTACTACTAGATATCAATTTCATAAAGCATTATAGGTATTAGGTAGTACTCCATCCGTTCCAAATTACTCGTCGTGGTTTTAGTTCAATTGAACTAAAACCACGACGAGTAATTTGGAACGGAGGGAGTACTAGATAACAATTTCATATATAGTCAACATGCATCCTCAAGCAGTACTAGGTGATATCGATGATGATCATCATATGTAGTTCTAGATGATATCGACCACGATCATCATATGTAGTTCTAGATGATATAGCCACACACACATATATAATTCTAGATGATATCGACGACGGTCATCATCCTCAAGCCTGGACAGTGGGTGTTCCTGATAGTAATTAGGATGGCCTGTCCAACACGAAGATTCTTGCCAACGAGGAATCTCTTCCACCCAATCGAGTTTAAGTGCGTGCGACCGTTCGTGTCCATGCGGTAAGTACAAGTGGTGACGGAGCCCCTTGCGGTAAGGCGTAGTCCAGCTGAGCCTTCTTCATCAGGCTTGAAACCACAACTAACAGATAGGCTCGTTGGCAATTTCTGAATAAGAAAAACATATCAATTAATAAATAGCCTCGCACATACTTTTGCAAATATATTTCTATTAAGTATAGATTTCTACACTATCAAAAGACATAGTACTACACATTTGTACTAAGCATGAATTCTACAAATAAGTATATATGGATTATCTACACTATTAATAGTTCCTTGGATTCTACACTAATAAGCATGTGATCGGACTCTACACTAAAGCATATCATCGACTAGATTCCACACAGCATTATCATTGGACTCTACACTAAGAATATCATCAGATAATTTGCATTTGTAAGTATAACATACCATATCATGCCGATCGACCATGGTACTTGTCAGGCGGGTCATGAATGGCACCCCGACAAAGTCATCACGTGACGGAATTATGTCCAATAGGTTGCACACCTCCTCCTCGCTCAGCCTCATTCTTTGAGCTACGATGGCTTCATGAAGTGGATGGTCCTCATCATTTTCATCGAGTGGGTCCTCATTATCTTCATCATCTTCATCATCTTCCACCAGGTTGATATAAATGACAACCACCTTGGGTCTTTCTACTCTAAAGGAGAAGTTGATCAACCCACCACCAGTAAGACGCATGCGGGCGAGGAAACGGGCCCATCCAGCTCCTCCAATCTGTGACATATTGCGTCTTTTCTCGACCTCCATAGTGTACGGCCCCCCTCAGGAGCCTCAAATGTCACAGTGTCTCCTATCATCTTGTTGAATTTCAACCTCACATTGCATGGGACGATCTGTGTAAAAAAAGAAAAATGACACAATGCAGTAATGCCAACACTAAAAATAAAATAGTTGTTACATTTCATATAATTTCTTACCGCCGCATGATGAAAACTCGGCTGGAAGTAGATGCCGACCAGCTTGCCAATTGCAAGGCTGCTGGCGCACCTTGACTTGCACAATTGACATGGTGGTGGTGGTGGTGGCACCATTTTCCTAAATCAATATGAACAAAGGATTAACAATCCACTTCACAGGAAAGAAAAACAGTAGCATGTGATATTTTTGGTTCTTCTTCAGTTATATTTTCATAGCTTACTAACACCTTCTAGAATAATAGAACTAACAGCTAGGAAGCAAATGCCAAATCTCGTGTATATATCACCGATATCCCTAGATGAAGAGATTTTTCCGCGAGAAGCAATTTGATGGGACAAGGTACCACCTACCAAAGCATTTTAGTGGCACATTTTGCCAAAAAACAACTTATTACAGAAAAACAAAAGCATCTAGCTATCCATGTACAGAAAAAATAACAATAAAATGGTCCATTTCTTTCCAAGTGTCTAGCTAGGTGGTGCCAAATCTTCAGAGCTATCAACTAGCGTACTAAATCAACTAAATCAAAATGTTCTATAGATCAACTAAATCAACTAGCCTACTAAATCAAAATGTTCTAAATCAACTAGCCTACTAAATCAACTAAATCATATCAACTAAATCAAAATGTTGCATATGAACTAGCCAACTAAATCAAAATATAGCAGGGAGGAGGGGTTGTGGATGGAAGAGGGAGGAGGGAGAAGGAGGGCGATTGGAGGAGGGAGGAGAGAGTAGGATGGAGGAGGAAGGCGGAGTGAGGAGGGGAGTACGGAGGAGGAGGGCGGTACCGAGTCCAGTGAGGAGGAGGAGGTGACGGCGGCGTAGAGGAAGGAGGGGTAGGCGACAGTGGCCGGCGGGGGCGAGGGCAGCCGACGGGGGAGGA